>NW_024059486.1:2500-7500 GCF_016432855.1 Salvelinus namaycush | reverse complement strand
TTCCCAGTAGTTCAGTCAGGGCTCCTCTCCTCCTCATCATCATCATCATCATAGTTCCCAGTAGTTCAGTCAGGGCTCCTCTCCTCATCATCATCATCATCATAGTTCCCAGTAGTTCAGTCAGGGCTCCTCTCCTCATCATCATCATCATCATAGTTCCCAGTAGTTCAGTCAGGGCTCCACTCCTCATCATCATCATCATCATAGTTCCCAGTAGTTCAGTCAGGGCTCCTCTCCTCATCATCATCATCATCATCATCATCATAGTTCCCAGTAGTTCAGTCAGGGCTCCTCTCCTCATCATCATCATCATCATCATCATAGTTCCCAGTAGTTCAGTCAGGGCTCCACTCCTCCTCATCATCATCATCATCATAGTTCCCAGTAGTTCAGTCAGGGCTCCTCTCCTCCTCATCATCATCATAGTTCCCAGTTGTTCAGTCAGGGCTCCTCTCCTCATCATCATCATCATCATCATAGTTCCCAGTAGTTCAGTCAGGGCTCCTCTCCTCATCATCATCATCATCATAGTTCCCAGTAGTTCAGTCAGGGCTCCTCTCCTCATCATCATCATAGTTCCCAGTAGTTCAGTCAGGGCTCCTCTCCTCCTCCTCATCATCATCATCATCATAGTTCCCTGTAGTTCAGTCAGGGCTCCTCTCCTCATCATCATCATCATCATAGTTCCCAGTAGTTCAGTCAGGGCTCCTCTCCTCATCATCATCATCATCATCATAGTTCCCTGTAGTTCAGTCAGGGCTCCACTCCTCATCATCATCATCATCATAGTTCCCAGTAGTTCAGTCAGGGCTCCTCTCCTCCTCATCATCATCATCATCATAGTTCCCAGTAGTTCAGTCAGGGCTCCTCTCCTCCTCCTCATCATCATCATCATCATAGTTCCTTGTAGTTCAGTCAGGGCTCCACTCCTCCTCATCATCATCATCATAGTTCCCAGTAGTTCAGTCAGGGCTCCTCTCCTCCTCATCATCATCATCATAGTTCCCAGTAGTTCAGTCAGGGCTCCTCTCCTCCTCATCATCATCATCATAGTTCCCTGTAGTTCAGTCAGGGCTCCTCTCCTCATCATCATCATCATCATCATCATAGTTCCCAGTAGTTCAGTCAGGGCTCCTCTCCTCCTCATCATCATCATCATCATAGTTCCCAGTAGTTCAGTCAGGGCTCCTCTCCTCATCATCATCATCATCATAGTTCCCAGTAGTTCAGTCAGGGCTCCTCTCCTCATCATCATCATCATCATAGTTCCCAGTAGTTCAGTCAGGGCTCCTCTCCTCATCATCATCATCATCATAGTTCCCAGTAGTTCAGTCAGGGCTCCTCTCCTCCTCCTCCTCATCATCATCATCATAGTTCCCAGTAGTTCAGTCAGGGCTCCTCTCCTCCTCATCATCATCATCATAGTTCCCAGTAGTTCAGTCAGGGCTCCTCTCCTCATCATCATCATCATCATAGTTCCCAGTAGTTCAGTCAGGGCTCCTCTCCTCCTCATCATCATCATCATAGTTCCCAGTAGTTCAGTCAGGGCTCCTCTCCTCATCATCATCATCATCATAGTTCCCAGTAGTTCAGTCAGGGCTCCTCTCCTCCTCCTCCTCATCATCATCATCATAGTTCCCAGTAGTTCAGTCAGGGCTCCTCTCCTCCTCATCATCATCATCATAGTTCCCAGTAGTTCAGTCAGGGCTCCTCTCCTCATCATCATCATCATCATAGTTCCCAGTAGTTCAGTCAGGGCTCCTCTCCTCCTCCTCATCATCATCATCATCATAGTTCCCAGTAGTTCAGTCAGGGCTCCTCTCCTCATCATCATCATCATCATAGTTCCCAGTAGTTCAGTCAGGGCTCCTCTCCTCCTCATCATCATCATCATAGTTCCCAGTAGTTCAGTCAGGGCTCCTCTCCTCCTCCTCATCATCATCATCATCATAGTTCCCAGTAGTTCAGTCAGGGCTCCACTCCTCATCATCATCATCACCATCATCATCATAGTTCCCAGTAGTTCAGTCAGGGCTCCTCTCCTCCTCATCATCATCATCATAGTTCCCAGTAGTTCAGTCAGGGCTCCTCTCCTCCTCATCATCATCATCATCATCATAGTTCCCACTAGTTCAGTCAGGGCTCCACTCCTCATCATCATCATCATCATCATAGTTCCCAGTAGTTCAGTCAGGGCTCCACTCCTCATCATCATCATCATCATCATAGTTCCCAGTAGTTCAGTCAGGGCTCCTCTCCTCATCATCATCATCATCATAGTTCCCAGTAGTTCAGTCAGGGCTCCTCTCCTCATCATCATCATCATCATAGTTCCCAGTAGTTCAGTCAGGGCTCCACTCCTCATCATCATCATCATCATAGTTCCCAGTAGTTCAGTCAGGGCTCCACTCCTCCTCATCATCATCATCATCATCATCATCATCATAGTTCCCAGTAGTTCAGTCAGGGCTCCTCTCCTCATCATCATCATCATCATAGTTCCCAGTAGTTCAGTCAGGGCTCCACTCCTCATCATCATCATCATCATAGTTCCCAGTAGTTCAGTCAGGGCTCCACTCCTCCTCATCATCATCATCATCATCATCATCATCATAGTTCCCAGTAGTTCAGTCAGGGCTCCTCTCCTCATCATCATCATCATCATAGTTCCCAGTAGTTCAGTCAGGGCTCCACTCCTCATCATCATCATCATCATCATCATCATCATAGTTCCCAGTAGTTCAGTCAGGGCTCCACTCCTCATCATCATCATCATCATAGTTCCCAGTAGTTCAGTCAGGGCTCCACTCCTCCTCATCATCATCATCATCATCATCATCATAGTTCCCAGTAGTTCAGTCAGGGCTCCTCTCCTCATCATCATCATCATCATAGTTCCAAGTAGTTCAGTCAGGGCTCCTCTCCTCATCATCATCATCATCATCATAGTTCCCAGTAGTTCAGTCAGGGCTCCTCTCCTCCTCATCATCATCATCATCATAGTTCCCAGTAGTTCAGTCAGGGCTCCTCTCCTCATCATCATCATCATCATCATAGTTCCCAGTAGTTCAGTCAGGGCTCCTCTCCTCCTCATCATCATCATCATCATAGTTCCCAGTAGTTCAGTCAGGGCTCCTCTCCTCCTCATCATCATCATCATCATCATAGTTCCCTGTAGTTCAGTCAGGGCTCCACTCCTCATCATCATCATCATCATAGTTCCCAGTAGTTCAGTCAGGGCTCCTCTCCTCCTCATCATCATCATCATCATAGTTCCCAGTAGTTCAGTCAGGGCTCCTCTCCTCATCATCATCATCATCATAGTTCCCAGTAGTTCAGTCAGGGCTCCTCTCCTCCTCATCATCATCATCATCATCATAGTTCCCAGTAGTTCAGTCAGGGCTCCTCTCCTCATCATCATCATCATCATAGTTCCCAGTAGTTCAGTCAGGGCTCCTCTCCTCCTCCTCCTCATCATCATCATCATAGTTCCCAGTAGTTCAGTCAGGGCTCCTCTCCTCCTCCTCCTCATCATCATCATCATCATAGTCCCCAGTAGTTCAGTCAGGGCTCCTCTCATCATCATCATCATCATCATAGTTCCCAGTAGTTCAGTCAGGGCTCCTCTCATCATCATCATCATCATCATCATCATAGTTCCCTGTAGTTCAGTCAGGGCTCCTCTCATCATCATCATCATCATCATCATCATCATCATAGTTCCCAGTAGTTCAGTCAGGGCTCCTCTCATCATCATCATCATCATCATCATCATAGTTCCCAGTAGTTCAGTCAGGGCTCCTCTCATCATCATCATCATCATCATCATCATCATAGTTCCCTGTAGTTCAGTCAGGGCTCCTCTCATCATCATCATCATCATCATCATAGTTCCCAGTAGTTCAGTCAGGGTTCCTCTCCTCCTCATCATCATCATCATCATAGTTCCCAGTAGTTCAGTCAGGGCTCCTCTCCTCATCATCATCATCATCATAGTTCCCAGTAGTTCAGTCAGGGCTCCTCTCCTCATCATCATCATCATCATCATAGTTCCCAGTAGTTCAGTCAGGGCTCCACTCCTCATCATCATCATCATCATAGTTCCCAGTAGTTCAGTCAGGGCTCCTCTCCTCCTCATCATCATCATCATCATAGTTCCCAGTAGTTCAGTCAGGGCTCCTCTCCTCATCATCATCATCATCATAGTTCCCAGTAGTTCAGTCAGGGCTCCTCTCCTCATCATCATCATCATCATAGTTCCCAGTAGTTCAGTCAGGGCTCCACTCCTCATCATCATCATCATCATAGTTCCCAGTAGTTCAGTCAGGGCTCCTCTCCTCATCATCATCATCATCATCATCATAGTTCCCAGTAGTTCAGTCAGGGCTCCTCTCCTCATCATCATCATCATCATCATAGTTCCCAGTAGTTCAGTCAGGGCTCCACTCCTCCTCATCATCATCATCATCATAGTTCCCAGTAGTTCAGTCAGGGCTCCTCTCCTCATCATCATCATCATAGTTCCCAGTAGTTCAGTCAGGGCTCCTCTCCTCCTCATCATCATCATCATCATAGTTCCCTGTAGTTCAGTCAGGGCTCCTCTCCTCATCATCATCATCATCATAGTTCCCAGTAGTTCAGTCAGGGCTCCTCTCCTCATCATCATCATCATCATCATAGTTCCCTGTAGTTCAGTCAGGGCTCCACTCCTCATCATCATCATCATCATAGTTCCCAGTAGTTCAGTCAGGGCTCCTCTCCTCCTCATCATCATCATCATCATAGTTCCCAGTAGTTCAGTCAGGGCTCCTCTCCTCCTCCTCATCATCATCATCATCATAGTTCCCTTGTAGTTCAGTCAGGGCTCCACTCTCCTCATCATCATCATCATCATAGTTCCCAGTAGTTCAGTCAGGGCTCCTCTCCTCCTCATCATCATCATCATAGTTCCCAGTAGTTCAGTCAGGGCTCCTCTCCTCCTCATCATCATCATCATCATA
>NW_024059485.1:0-35138 GCF_016432855.1 Salvelinus namaycush | reverse complement strand
GGCAGACTCTGGCCGGCTGAGACGCACTGTAGGCCTGGTGCGTGGTACCGGAACTGGAGGTACCGGGCTAAGGACACGCACCATCAGGCTAGTGCGGGGAACAACAACAGGGCACACTGGACTCTCAAGGCGTACTATAGGCCTGGTGCGTGGTACCGGCACTGGTGTTACCGGGCTGAGGGCACGCACATCAGGGCGAGTACGGGGAGAAGGAACAGTGCGTACAGGGCTCTGGAGACGCACAGGAGGCTTGGTGCGTGGTGTAGGCACTGGTGGTACTGGGCTGGAGACACGCACCATAGGGCTAGTGCGTGGAGGAGGGACAGGGCTCTGGAGACGCACTGGAAGCCTGGTGCGTGGTTTAGGCACTGGTGGGACTGGAGCAGGGAGGTGGCGCCGGAAATACCGGACCGTGCAGGCGTACTGGCTCCCTTGAGCACTGAGCCTGCCCAACCTTACCTGGTTGTATGCTCCCCGTCGCCTCTGCTCTCCTAATCGCCTCCAGCTGTTCCCATGGGAGGCGATTTCTTCCAGCTCGGATCTCCTCCCATGTGTAGCAACCCTTGCCGTCCAAAACATCCTCCCATGTCCACGAGTCCTGGTTTCTTTGCCGCTGTTGCTGGTTCCTCTCACGCTGCTTGCTCCATGGTTGGTGGGTGATTCTGTAACGGGTGTCCTCCTCCTCTTCGGAAGAAGAGGAGGAGTAGGGATTGGACCAAAGCGCAGCGTGATAATTGGACATAATGAAGTTTATTAAAGAAAAGACGAAACCCGAAAACACTTCAACAAACTACAAAATAACAAACGAACGTAGACTGACCTAAAACATGAGAACTTACATATAACACGAAGAACGCACGAACAGGTACAGACTACAACAAACGAACGAACAAACCGAAACAGTCCCGTATGGTGCAACATACACAGACACGGAAGACAATCACCCACAAACAAACAGTGTGAACAGCCTACCTTTATATGGTTCTCAATCAGAGGAAACGTCAAACACCTGTCCCTGATTGAGAACCATATAAGGCTAATTACCACTAACCTAAACATAGAAACACAAAACATAGAATGCCCACCCCAACTCACGCCCTGACCAACTAAACACATACAAAATTAACAGAAAACAGGTCAGGAACGTGACAGAACCCCCCCCTCAAGGTGCGAACTCCGGACGCACCACCAAAAGTCTAGGGGAGGGTCTGGGTGGGCATCTGTCCACGGTGGCGGCTCAGGCTCTGGGCGTGGTCCCCATCCCACCATAGTCAATCCCCGCTTTCGTATCCCCCTCTCAATGACCACCCTCCAAATAAACCCACCTAAATTAAGGGGCATCACCGGGATAAGGGGCATCACCGGGATAAGGGGCATCACCGGGATAAGGGGCATCACCGGGATAAGGAGCAGCTCCGGACTGAGGGACGGCAGCTCCGGACTGAGGGACGGCAGCTCCGGACTGAGGGACGGCAGCTCCGGACTGAGGGACGGCGGATCCTGGCTGGCTGGCTCTGGCGGATCCTGGCTGGCTGGCTCTGGCGGATCCTGGCTGGATGACGGCTCTGGCGGATCCTGGCTGGATGACGGCTCTGGCGGATCCTGGCTGGATGACGGCTCTGGCGGATCCTGGCTGGATGACGGCTCTGGCGGATCCTGGCTGGATGACGGCTCTGACTGGTCATGGCTGGATGACGGCTCTGACTGGTCATGGCTGGATGACGGCTCTGGCTGGTCATGGCTGGATGACGGCTCTGGCTGGTCATGGCTGGATGACGGCTCTGGCTGGTCATGGCTCGCTGACGGCTCTGGCTGGTCATGGCTCGCTGACGGCTCTGGCTGGTCATGGCTCGCTGACGGCTCTGGCTGGTCATGGCTCGCTGACGGCTCTGGCTGGTCATGGCTCGCTGACGGCTCTGGCTGGTCATGGCTCGCTGACGGCTCTGGCTGATCCTGTCTGGCGGAAGGCTCTGGCTGATCCTGTCTGGCGGAAGGCTCTGGCTGATCCTGTCTGGCGGAAGGCTCTGGCTGATCCTGTCTGGCGGAAGGCTCTGGCTGATCCTGTCTGGCGGAAGGCTCTGGTTGATCCTGTCTGGCGGAAGGCTTTGGCTGCTCCTGTCTGGCGGAAGGCTCTGGCGGCTCATGTCTGGCGGAAGGCTCTAGCGGCTCCTGTCTGGCGGACGGCTCTGAAGGCTCATGGCAGACGGGCGGCTTTGCAGGCTCATGGCAGACGGGCGGCTTTGAAGGCTCAGTACCGACGGGCAGTTCATGCGGCGCTTGGCAGACGGACAGTTCAGACGGCGTTGGGCAGACGGGCTTTTCAGGCGCCGTTGGGCAGACGGGCAGTTCAGGCGCCGCTTGGCAGACGGGCAGTTCAGGCGCCGCTTGGCAGACGGCAGACTCTGGCCGGCTGAGACGCACTGTAGGCCTGGTGCGTGGTACCGGAACTGGAGGTACCGGGCTAAGGACACGCACCATCAGGCTAGTGCGGGGAACAACAACAGGGCACACTGGACTCTCAAGGCGTACTATAGGCCTGGTGCGTGGTACCGGCACTGGTGTTACCGGGCTGAGGGCACGCACATCAGGGCGAGTACGGGGAGAAGGAACAGTGCGTACAGGGCTCTGGAGACGCACAGGAGGCTTGGTGCGTGGTGTAGGCACTGGTGGTACTGGGCTGGAGACACGCACCATAGGGCTAGTGCGTGGAGGAGGGACAGGGCTCTGGAGACGCACTGGAAGCCTGGTGCGTGGTTTAGGCACTGGTGGGACTGGAGCAGGGAGGTGGCGCCGGAAATACCGGACCGTGCAGGCGTACTGGCTCCCTTGAGCACTGAGCCTGCCCAACCTTACCTGGTTGTATGCTCCCCGTCGCCTCTGCTCTCCTAATCGCCTCCAGCTGTTCCCATGGGAGGCGATCTCTTCCAGCTCGGATCTCCTCCCATGTGTAGCAACCCTTGCCGTCCAAAACATCCTCCCATGTCCACGAGTCCTGGTTTCTTTGCCGCTGTTGCTGGTTCCTCTCACGCTGCTTGCTCCATGGTTGGTGGGTGATTCTGTAACGGGTGTCCTCCTCCTCTTCGGAAGAAGAGGAGGAGTAGGGATTGGACCAAAGCACAGCGTGATAATTGGACATAATGAAGTTTATTAAAGAAAAGACGAAACCCGAAAACACTTCAACAAACTACAAAATAACAAACGAACGTAGACTGACCTAAAACATGAGAACTTACATATAACACGAAGAACGCACGAACAGGTACAGACTACAACAAACGAACGAACAAACCGAAACAGTCCCGTATGGTGCAACATACACAGACACGGAAGACAATCACCCACAAACAAACAGTGTGAACAGCCTACGTTTATATGGTTCTCAATCAGAGGAAACGTCAAACACCTGTCCCTGATTGAGAACCATATAAGGCTAATTACCACTAACCTAAACATAGAAACACAAAACATAGAATGCCCACCCCAACTCACGCCCTGACCAACTAAACACATACAAAATTAACAGAAAACAGGTCAGGAACGTGACAGATTTGTATCTATTACATGATATATTGTGTTAGTAGTAGTAATGATTTGTATATATTAAATTATATATTGTGTTAGTAGTAGTAATGATTTGTATCTATTAAATTATGTATTGTGTTAGTAGTAGTAATGATTTGTATGTATTACATGATATATTGTGTTAGTAGTAGTAATGATTTGTATCTATTAAATTATGTATTGTGTTAGTAGTAGTAATGATTTGTATATATTAAATGATATATTGTGTTAGTAGTAGTAGTAATGATTTGTATCTATTACATGATATATTGTGTTAGTAGTAGTAATGATTTGTATATATTAAATGATATATTGTGTTAGTAGTAGTAATGATTTGTATCTATTAAATGATATATTGTGTTAGTAGTAGTAATGATTTGTATATATTAAATGATATATTGTGTTAGTAATAGTAATGATTTGTATCTATTAAATTATATATTGTGTTAGTAGTAGTAATGATTTGTATCTATTAAATTATATATTGTGTTAGTAATAGTAATGATTTGTATCTATTAAATTATATATTGTGTTAGTAGTAGTAATGATTTGTATCTATTAAATTATATATTGTGTTAGTAGTAGTAATGATTTGTATCTATTAAATTATATATTGTATTAGCAGTAGTAATGATTTGTATCTATTAAATTATGTATTGTGTTAGTAGTAGTAATGATTTGTATCTATTAAATGATATATTGTGTTAGTAGTAGTAATGATTTGTATCTATTAAATGATATATTGTGTTAGTAGTAGTAATGATTTGTATCTATTAAATGATATATTGTGTTAGTAGTAGTAATGATTTGTATCTATTAAATGATGTATTGTGTTAGTAGTAGTAATGATTTGTATCTATTAAATTATATATTGTGTTAGTAGTAGTAATGATTTGTATCTATTAAATGATATATTGTGTTAGTAGTAGTAATGATTTGTATCTATTAAATGATATATTGTGTTAGTAGTAGTAATGATTTGTATCTATTAAATGATATATTGTGTTAGTAGTAGTAATTGTCACACCCTGGCCTTAGTAATCTTTGTTTTCATTATTATTTTAGTTAGGTCAGGGTGTGACATGGGGAGTATGTGTTTTGGTTTGTCTAGGGGTTTGTAGGTTTAATGGGGTAACGTCTTGTCTAGGTGTTTGTATGTCGATGGCTGCCTGGATTGGTTCTCAATTAGAGACAGCTGTGGTTTATTGTTTCTAATTGGGAGCCATATTTAAGGCAGCCATGGGCATCATGTGTTTGTGGGTAATTGTCTATGTTGAACGTTTGTTGCTTGTCTGTGCACTTACGTTATTTAGCTTCACGGTCGTTTGTTGATTTGTTAGTTTGTGTATAGTGTTCGTTTTCGTGTTTTTCTCTCTTCCACAATAAAGAGATGTATTTTGCACACGCTGCGCCTTGGTCCAATCTCTCACAAGAAGACGATCGTGACAGAATTACCCACCAATCCAGGACCAAGCGGCGTGTCAAGCGGCAACAGGACCCACCTACACAGGATTCATGGACATTGGAGGAGATACTGGATGGAAAGGGTCCTTGGGCACAACCTGGAGAATATCGCCTCCCTCGTGAAGAGCTGGAGGCAGCTAAAGCCGAGAGGAGGCGATATGAGGAGGCAGCATGGAGGCAAGGCTGGAAGCCCGTGAGTACTACCCAAAAATTTCTTGGGGGGGGCCTTAAAGGGAGTGTGGCGAAGTCAGGTAGGAGACCTGCGCCTACTCCCTGTACTTACCGTGGAGAGCGAGAGTACGGGCAGACACCGTGTTACGCAGTAGAGCGCATGGTGTCTCCTGTACGCGTGCATAGCCCGGTTCGGTACATTCCAGCTCCACATATCGGCCGGGCTAGATTGAGCGTTGAGCCGGATGTCATGAAGCCGGCCCAACGCATCTGGCCACCAGTGCGTCTCCTCGGGCCGGCTTACATGGCACCAGCCTTACGCATGGTGTCCCCGGTTCGCCTACATAGCCCGGTGCGGGTTATTCCACCTCCCCGCACTGGTCGGGCGACGGGGAGCATACAACCAGGTAAGGTTGGGCAGGCTCAGTGCTCAAGGGAGCCAGTACGCCTGCACGGTCCGGTATTTCCGGCGCTACCTCCCCGCTCCAGCCCAGTACCACCAGTGCCTACACCACGCACCAGGCTTCCAGTGCGTCTCCAGAGCCCTGTTCCTTCTCCTCGCACTAGCCCTGAGATGCGTGTCCTCAGCCCGGTACCTCCAGTTCCGGCACCACGCACCAGGCCTACAGTGCGTCTCAGCCGGCCAGAGTCTGCCGTCTGCCCAACGGCGCCTGAACTGCCCGTCTGCCCAACGGCGCCTGAACTGCCCGTCTGCCCAACGGCGCCTGAACTGCCCGTCTGCCCAACGGCGCCTGAACTGCCCGTCTGCCCAACGGCGCCTGAACTGCCCGTCTGCCCAACGCCGTCTGAACTGTCCGTCTGCCAAGCGCCGCATGAACTGCCTGTCTGTACTGAGTATTCAAAGCCGCCCGTCTGTACTGAGCCTGCAAAGCCGCCCGTCTGCCATGAGCCTTCAGAGCCGTCCGCCAGACAGGAGCCGCTAGAGCCTTCCGCCAGACAGGAGCCGCTAGAGCCTTCCGCCAGACAGGATCAGCCAAAGCCTTCCGCCAGACAGGATCAGCCAGAGCCTTCCGCCAGACAGGATCAGCCAGAGCCTTCCGCCAGACAGGATCAGCCAGAGCCTTCCGCCAGACAGGATCAGCCAGAGCCTTCAGCCAGCCATGAGCAGCCAGATCCGTCAGCCAGCCATGAGCAGCCAGATCCGTCAGCCAGCCATGAGCAGCCAGATCCGTCAGCCAGCCATGAGCAGCCAGATCCGTCAGCCAGCCATGAGCAGCCATATCCGTCAGCCAGCCATGAGCAGCCATATCCGTCAGCCAGCCATGAGCAGCCAGATCCGTCAGCCAGCCATGAGCAGCCAGATCCGTCAGCCAGCCATGAGCAGCCAGATCCGTCAGCCAGCCATGAGCAGCCAGATCCGTCAGCCAGCCATGAGCCGTCCAGCCAGGATCCGCCAGAGCCAGCCGGCCAGGATCCGCCAGCCAGCCAGGATCCGCCATTCAGTCCGGTGCTGCCCCTCAGTCCGGTGCTGTCCCTCAGTCCGGTGCTGCTGTCCCTCAGTCCGGTGCTGCCGTCCCTCAGTCCGGAGCTGCCCCTTATCCTGGTGCTGCCCCTTATCCTGGTGCTGCCCCTTATCCTGGTACTGCCCCTTATCCTGGTGCTGCCCCTTATCCTGGTGCTGCCCCTTATCCTGGTGCTGCCCCTTATCCTGGTACTGCCCCTTATCCTGGTGCTGCCCCTTAGTCCGGTACTGCCCCTTAGTCCGGTGCTGCCACTTAGTCCGGTGCTGCCCCTTAATCCAGTGGGGTTAAGTTGGCGGGTGGTCATTTGGAGGAGGCTAAGAAAGCGGGTAGTGACTATGGTGGGGTGGGGACCACGACCAGTGCCAGAGCCGCCACCGTGGACAGACGCCCACCCAGACCCTCCCCTAGACTTTATGCTGGTGCGCCCGGAGTTCGCACCTTAAGGGGGGGGTTATGTCACACCCTGGCCTTAGTTATCTTTGTTTTCATTATTATTTTAGTTAGGTCAGGGTGTGACATGGGGAAGTATGTGTTTTTGTTTGTCTAGGGGTTTGTAGGTTTAATGGGGTAATGTCTTGTCTAGGTGTTTGTATGTCGATGGCTGCCTGGATTGGTTCTCAATTAGAGACAGCTGTGGTTTATTGTCTCTAATTGGGAGCCATATTTAAGGCAGCCATGGGCATCATGTGTTTGTGGGTAATTGTCTATGTTGAACGTTTGTTGCTTGTCTGTGCACTTACGTTATTTAGCTTCACGGTTGTTTTGTTAGTTTGTGTATAGTGTTTGTTTTCGTGTTTTTTTCTCTCTTCCACAATAAAGAGATGTATTTTGCACACGCTGCGCCTTGGTCCAATCTCTCACAAGAAGACGATCGTGACAGTAATGATTTGTATCTATTACATGATATATTGTGTTAGTAGTAGTAATGATTTGTATCTATTAAATTATATAGTGTGTTAGTAGTAGTAATGATTTGTATCTATTAAATTATATATTGTGTTAGTAGTAGTAATGATTTGTATCTATTAAATTTTATATTGTATTAGCAGTAGTAATGATTTGTATCTATTAAATTATGTATTGTGTTAGTAGTAGTAGTAATGATTTGTATCTATTAAATGATATATTGTGTTAGTAGTAGTAATGATTTGTATCTATTAAATGATATATTGTGTTAGTAGTAGTAATGATTTGTATCTATTAAATGATATATTGTGTTAACATTGTTTATGTTTGAAAATGACTTTTACATTGGGATGATGCGTGTACTGCTGGAGTGTGCAGACGGTATACAGTCTTATAGCAGGTCTTCTAAGGAGAAGGAGAAAGCAAATACAATCATTTGGGCTGAGTCCCAATTGGCATACTATATAGTATATAGGGACTCAGTCATTTGTACACTCTCCGGTGTAATCAGATGATCTTAATTCATTTACAATGGTGTCGATGCGGCGTAACCGCCTCCTTCACTTAATTGTTGTAATGCAAATGAAAACACAAATTACAGAGCCTTAATGAGGGCTTCCTGTTACTTACTGTTCAACTGGGGGGAGGAGGCTGGGTTCTGTTCAGTAGGGTACAATGTAAAAAAAACAGTTTGCAACAAATAAAATGAATGGAGATCTAAGAGAGGAGAGTGGAGGAGGAGAGAGAGGGATAGGAGAGGAGAGAGAGAGGGTGAGGAGAGGAGGAGAGGGAGAGGAGAGGAGAGAGAGAGAGGGAGAGGAGAGAGAGAGAGGGAGAGGAGAGAGAGAAAGAGAGAGGAGTGAGAGAGAGGAGAAAAGAGAGGAGAAGAGAGAGAGAGAGAGGAGAAGAGAGAGAGAGAGGAGAGGAGGAGAGAGAGAGAGGAGAGGAGGAGAGAGAGGTAGAGGAGAAGAGAGAGAGAGAAAGCGAGAGAGAGAGGGGAGAGGGAGAGGAGAGGAGAGAGGGAGAGAGAGAGGAGAAGAGAAGAGAAGAGAGAGAGAGAGAGAGGAGAGAGAGGAGAGGAGGAGAGAGAGAAAGTGAGAGAGAGAGAAGTGAGAGAGAGAGAGAGAAGGAGAGGAGAAGAGAGAGAGAGAGGTAGAGAGAGAGATGAGAGAGCGAGAGAGAGGTAGAGAGCGAGAGGTAAATGTAGAGAGAGGTAGAGAGAGAGAGAGGTAGAGAGGAGAAGAGAGACAGAGAAAGAGAGAGAGGTAGAGAGAGAGGTAGAGGTAGAGAGAGGTAGAGAGAGAGGTAGAGAGGAGAAGAGAGAGAGACAGAGAGACAGAGAGAGAGAGGTAGAGAGAGAGAGAGGTAGATAGGAGAAGAGAGAGAGAGAGACAGAGAAAGAGAGAGAGAGGCAGAGAGAGAGAGGTAGAGAGAGAGAGGTAGAGAGAAGAAGAGAGAGAGAGTGCGGTAGAGAGAGAGGTAGAGAGAGAGAGAGGTAGAGAGAGAGAGGAATTGTCATGAATCATCATGAGGAATTGACTATCCAAAATGGGGATATGTGGAGAAATCACTTTGCAAACCTCTACAGCAATATAACAAAGAGCCCAGAACAAAAAGATATACAAGAAAAATTACAAATCCTTGAATTAGCAGTCAAAGACTATCAGAATCCTGTGGATACCCCAATTACAGAAGAAGAATTATTGGAAAAACTATGCAATCTCCAACCCAAAAAGGCCTGTGGTGCTGATGGTATTTTAAATGAAATGATCAAATATACAGACCACAAATTCAAATTGGCTATACTCAAACTCTTCAACATTATCCTCACTGCAGGTATTTTCCCCGATATTTGGAACCAGGGATTGATCACACCAATCTATAAAAATGGAGACAAATTTGACCCAAATAATTACAGAGGAATTTGCGTTAACAGCAACTTGGGGAAAATTCTCTGCAGTATTGTAAATAGCAGACTACATCATTTCCTTGACGAACACAACGTCCTGAGCAGAAGCCAGATTGGATTTCTAAAAAATTATCGTACAACAGACCACATTTACACCCTCCACACTCTAATTGATAAACAAGTTAACCAAAACAAAGGCAAAATCTACTCGTGTTTTGTAGATTTCAAGAAAGCATTTGATTCAATTTGGCACGAAGGTCTTTTTTATAAACTAATAGAAAGTGGTATTGGAGGGAAAACATATGATTTTATTAAATCAATGTACACTAAAAACAAATGTGCGGTTAAAATTGGCAACAAGCAAACAGACTTCTTCTCTCAGGGGCGTGGAGTGAAACAGGGCTGCCCAATAAGTCCAACATTATTTAACATCTACATAAATGAATTGGCAAAAACATTAGAAGAATCGGCAGCACCTGGTATCACCCTACACAACACTGAAATCAAGTGTCTGCTGTACGCAGATGATCTGGTGCTGCTGTCTCCCACTAAAGAGGGGTTACAGCAGCACCTAGATCGTCTTCACAGGTTCTGTCAGACCTGGGCTCTGACCGTTAACCTAAAAAAAACAAATATAATGATATTCCAAAAAAGGTCCGGAAATAAGGATGACAAATATAAATTCTATTTGGACACAGTTCTATTAGAACACACCAAAAACTACACATATCTAGGACTAAATATCAGCAACACAGGTAGCTTTCACATGGCTGTGAATGAGCTGAGAGACAAAGCAAGAAGAGCATTCTATGCCATTAAAAGGAACATCAAAATTGAAATTAGAATCTGGCTCAATTTTTTTCAATCAGTTATAGAACCAATTGCTCTATATGGCAGTGAAGTATGGGGTCCACTCTCTAATAATGAATTTACCAAATGGGACAAACATCCAATTGAAATATTGCATGCAGAGTTTTGCAAGACTGTATTGCAAGTACAAAGAAAAACTCCAAATAACGCATGTAGGGCAGAATTGGGCCAATACCCCCTCCTCATTCGAATAGAAAAAAGAGCCATCAAATTTGACAACCATCTAAAAACAAGTGACACTAAAACATTCCATCACACAGCTCTACAATGTCAAGAGATGAAACCAGAGAAGAGTCCCCTCAGCCAGCTAGTTCTGAGGCTCAGTTTACCAACCCAAACCAACCCCATAGAGCCTCGGGACAGCCCTCAGAAAATCTGGCCCAACCAAATCATCACAAAACAAAAAGAAAAATATATCACCTATTGGAAAGACACCACAAAAAATCGAAGTAAACTTCAATGCTATTTGGCTCTAAACAGACAGTACATGGTGGCAGACTATCTGACCACTGTGACTGATAGAAAACTGAGGAAAACATTGACTAGGTACAGACTCAGTGAGCACAGTCTGGCTATAGAGACCGGTCGTCACAGACAAACCTGGCTGCCCAGAGAGGACAGGCTGTGCTCACTCTGCTCCAGGGGAGAGGTAGAGACAGAGGTGCATTTCCTACTACACTGTGACAAATACTCAGACCTAAGAGCATATTTCTTTCCCAAAATTATAATTCAATACAAAGAATTTGAAACTATAAAAGATGAAGAAAAAATCAAATATTTATTGGGTGAAAAGCCAAAATGTGCAGTTTTGGCAGCCAAATATGTGTCCTCCTGCCACAACCTGAGGGACAGCCAGTGAAAAGTGCAAAGTAATGTTGATAATATTTCCCATTTAGCTTAGTTTGTTTTGTCTTTCATACCAGGTCATGTGTCTTCTCAAGTCATGTTGACACTGGTCTACTACCATTGCTTTAATGTATTGTTGTTCTGATTAATATTGTTGTTGTAGCTGTTATTAATGGTAATCCCATGTCCACTACTACTATTATTATTGCTGTTGGTCCCACCATTTATTTATATATAAATATATATATATTTTGTATATATATACATATATATTAGATTTTTATTTTTCGATATGTATACTTTGACAATGTAAGTAATAATGAACTTGCCATGTCAATAAAGTCAATTGAATTGAATTGAATTGAGAGAGGGAGAGGAGAGAGAGGTAGAGAGAGAGACAGGAGAAGAGAGAGAGAGACATAGAGAGAGAGAGCGGTAGAGAGAGAGCGAGGTAGAGAGAGAGAGAGGAGAGGAGAAGTGAGAGAGAGCGGTAGAGAGAGAGAGAGGTAGAGAGACAGAGAGAGGTAGAGAGAGAGAGAAAGAGAGCGGTAGCGAGAGAGAGGTAGAGAGAGAGAGAGAGAAACAGAGATAGACAGAAACAGAGAGAGAGAGAGAGAGAGAGAGGTAGAGAGAGAGAGAGAAATGTCAAAAAAAATTGAAAGAGAGAGAAGTCATGCAGAAGAACAGCTCCTGATTTGTTAAAACTTTCTGGTTGTTAAGAGTGAGATTGACACGATTCAATTTGCAATAAATTTACATTTACATTTAAGTCATTTAGCAGACGCTCTTATCCAGAGCGACTTACAAGTTGGTGCATTCACCTTATGATATCCAGTGGAACAACCACTTTACAATAGTGCATCTAACTCTTTTAAGGGGGGGGGGGGGGGGGGGGGGGTTAGAAGGATTACTTTATCCTATCCTAGGTATTCCTTAAAGAGGTGGTGTTTCAGGTGTTTCCGGAAGGTGGTGATTGACTCCGCTGACCTGGCGTCGTGGGGGAGTTTGTTCCACCATTGGGGTGCCAGAGCAGCGAACAGTTTTGACTGGGCTGAGCGGGAGCTGTACTTCCTCAGAGGTAGGGAGGCGAGCAGGCCAGAGGTGGATGAACGCAGTGCCCTTGTTTGGGTGTAGGGCCTGATCAGAGCCTGAAGGTACGGAGGTGCCGTTCCCCTCACAGCTCCGTAGGCAAGCACCATGGTCTTGTAGCGGATGCGAGCTTCAACTGGAAGCCAGTGGAGAGAGCGGAGGAGCGGGGTGACGTGAGAGAACTTGGGAAGGTTGAACACCAGACGGGCTGCGGCGTTCTGGATGAGTTGTAGGGGTTTAATGGCACAGGCAGGGAGCCCAGCCAACAGCGAGTTGCAGTAGTCCAGACGGGAGATGACAAGTGCCTGGATTAGGACCTGCGCCGCTTCCTGTGTGAGGCAGGGTCGTACTCTGCGAATGTTGTAGAGCATGAACCTACAGGAACGGGTCACCGCCTTGATGTTAGTTGAGAACGACAGCGTGTTGTCCAGGATCACGCCAAGGTTCTTAGCACTCTGGGAGGAGGACACAATGGAGTTGTCAACCGTGATGGCGAGATCATGGAACGGGCAGTCCTTCCCCGGGAGGAAGAGCAGCTCCGTCTTGCCGAGGTTCAGCTTGAGGTGGTGATCCGTCATCCACACTGATATGTCTGCCAGACATGCAGAGATGCGATTCGCCACCTGGTTATCAGAAGGGGGAAAGGAGAAGATTAATTGTGTATCGTCTGCATAGCAATGATAGGAGAGACCATGTGAGGATATGACAGAGCCAAGTGACTTGGTGTATAGCGAGAATAGGAGAGGGCCTAGAACAGAGCCCTGGGGGACACCAGTGGTGAGAGCACGTGGTGCGGAGACAGATTCTCGCCACGCCACCTGGTAGGAGCGACCTGTCAGGTAGGACGCAATCCAAGCGTGGGCCGCGCCGGAGATGCCCAACTCGGAGAGGGTGGAGAGGAGGATCTGATGGTTCACTGTATCAAATGTATAGGTAATCAAATTGTACAACTGAAGATCAACACAGGAGGAAAAGATTGACAGAGAGTGAGTTAAAAGACCAATCTTAATCGTGCTAGCTAGCCAAATTCAAATGTGTTAGCTAGTTTACCGTCTAGCTCCAACTGTTTACTGGTGGTAACCATAGCAACATTCTAGCAGAAATCAAATCAGAGAAGGAAAAAATCTATTTTAAACACCGAATTCTGAGGGAGAACCCAGACTCTTTGTTTGCCGACTGCTCACAAAACAGGACTGTTACAAACCTGTTATTCTACACAGACCACACTACTGCCTGGCATACAGCTGGAACCAGGCATTTCAGCTATACCACAAAGAAAGGCATCTGCAAGGGAAGGCAAATCCACATTTTTGAGGACAGCGAGAAGGACCAGGAAAACAGGTTTCTGATGGTAAACATGTACCAGAACGGCACTGTCATGGTCCAGGGCAGTGAGGCTGCACTCAGCTCTGTTGTGCAGGACTTCCCCACCCTAACGAAGATAGCGGAAAGCAAAAAAGACAAGGACAGCACCCCGACCTCTCCCCTCACCTCAGGCACCCCAACAGCAGGACTATCCTCTCCCTGCCTGCCTACAACCACCAGAGCCAAGACCACACTACCATCAGCTTGTTGAGAGACAGGCTGGCTCTGTTAGAGGTATGGGTTACTGAGCTGAAAGAGCAGCCCATCAGCTACACCACCTCCAGCCCAGACACAGAGCTTCTACAGGACCAGATCAACCAGTGCAGGACCCAGCTGAAGAACTCTGTCCAGGAGCTGCGAGAGAGCCTTACCACAGCTCTTGAGGAGGTTAAGGTCACCATGAGGAGAGAGCCTTACCACAGCTCTTGAGGAGGTTAAGGTCACCATGAGGAGAGAGCCGTACCACAGCTCTTGAGGAGGTTAAGGTCACCATGAGGAGAGAGCCGTACCACAGCTCTTGAGGAGGTTAAGGTCACCATGAGGAGAGAGCCGTACCACAGCTCTTGAGGAGGTTAAGGTCACCATGAGGAGAGAGCCGTACCACAGCTCTTGAGGAGGTTAAGGTCACCATGAGGAGAGAGCCGTACCACAGCTCTTGAGGAGGTTAAGGTCACCATGAGGAGAGAGCCGTACCACAGCTCTTGAGGAGGTTAAGGTCACCATGAGGAGAGAGCTAGTGCAGGTAAAGGAGGAGATGGCAAATAGTTGACACATCCCCACACACCCCTCCTTGTACACAGGCCCTGTGTACCCCAGCCCCCCCGTAAACCCACTTCTCTGGTAAAACCCACTGAGGTGGCCATCCTCATTGACTCAAATGGGAAGTTCATCCAAGAAGATAAACTCTTCCCCCACCACAAGGTGTCCAAAATATGGTGCCCAAAAACACAGGATGCACTCCCCATCCTGTCCCAGCACCAACAACCTGCGAGAGGAGCAGGAGAGAGTAGGCAGCCTGGTCAACAGAGTAGCAGAGAGAGGAGCAGGAAAGAGTAGGCAGCCTGGCCAACAGAGTAGAGGAGAGGGCCTCTGAGTGGTTCCCCAACTCCCACATCACCATCTCCACTCTGCTGCCCCGCAAAGACTTCCATCCCCGTACCATTCAGAAAGTCAACGCTGACATCATCAGAGGGTGTGGCATACTCCCGAACGTGCATGTTGCTCACCACCCAACAATCACCCCAGAGCATCTGCAGGACCACTCCCACCTGAGGAAGCAGACAGTAGGGATGTTTGCCAAGTCTCTAAAGGACGTGACACTTGGTAGACAAACACCCCATGCTGCACTGGACAGAGGACCACCCAGAGACCGCTACCAGATCACTGCACCACCAAGGAGCCCCAGGCCCCCACAACGCCCCACCACACCCAGCGCACCCCACAGGCCCCACCAACCACCAGATCATCACCACTTCCATCGGCTTAGCCAGACCGGACCGGGCCCATCCTACTACCCCTCACCAGACCACCACCTCTACCAGAGCAGAGAGGAAGCCCCATGGCCCAGACCTGGCCACCCTCCACTCCACAGGGCCCAACAGCAGGACCAGCGCAGCTACGCGGAGGTCGTCAGAGGACAGGAGAACCCTGTAGGATTGAGTGAGATTAAATAGCTCCTCCAATACATCTGCACCAAACACACACACACACACACACACACACACACACACACACACACACACACACACACACACACACACACACACACACACACACACACACACACACACACACACACTAGCGTCCCACCTGGCCACTATCCGGTAAAATTGCAGAGCGCCAAATTCAAAATACAGGAATACACATAATAAGCATTCATAAAATATACAAGTGTTATACATCGGCTTAAAGATTCATTTCTTGTTAATCCAGCCGCTGTGTCAGATTTCAAAAAGGCTTTACGGTGAAAGCATACCATGCAATTATCTGAGGACAGCGCCCGTGTAAAAAAGCATACAAACATTTACCAGCCAAGTAGAAGAGTAACTAAAGTCAGAAATAGCGATAAAATTAATCACTTACCTTTGGTGATCTTCATATGGTTGCACTCACAAGACTCCCAGTTACACAGTAAATGTTCGTTTTGTTCGATAAAGTCCCTCTTTAATGTCCCAAAAACTCTGTTTTATTGGCGCGTTTTGTTCAGTAATCCAATGGTTCAAAGGCGGTCACAACAGGCAGACGAATACATACTAAAAGTACCAGTAAAATTTGTTGAAACATGTCAAACGATGTTTATAATTAACTTCTTATGGCTGCAAGGCAAAGTGTTGAGTAGCCAGTGAAATCGTGCCCATTTCAAACGGCCTCCTACTCAAATCTTGCTTCTACAATATGAATATTATTATTCTTTTTGGATAGAAAACACTTTCTAGTTTCTAAAACAGTTGGAATTATTTCTCTGAGTGAAACACAAGTCCTTCTGCAGCACTTTTCCTGACCAGGAAGTGAAATGTCAGAAATCTATGCTCTTTTCAATCTGATGCCTATACATGGTCTTAACACCTACGAGTCTGCTGACAGTCTATACGCCTTCCTATTGGTGTAAAGAGGATGTCAGAGAAGAAATTTTTTTGCTCCTCTTGGTCTGTGGTGGAAAAAAACCTATTTCTTTGACCTGAGCGCCAACTTCCGGTATTCTGAAGGAAGTGGGATGGACTTCTGTTTTGCCTTCCTAACGAACGGCTAACGTCTCCGGCTCGAATTTTTTTGGATATATGTGACCATATCATCGTAATGTATGTTTTTTCAATATAGTTTAATCAGATTATTGAAACTTTATTCGGGAGTTTTGCCGTGTTCCGTCGTATGACTGTTTACGTTGGACCACGGCTACTGGAAATGCTAAATGAACAGGGATATTTCTCATTCTGAAACGAAACAACGACTCATCTGGACAGAGGACGCCTGTTTCAACATTCTGATGAAAGATCAGCCAAAGTAAGACTCATTTTATGATGTTATTTCATATATCTGTCGTGCATGTGAACGGGTCGTGGGCGCCCAAATGTGTCTCTCTATTGTGGCTACGCTAATATAGCGATACATTTTGTTTTCGCTGTAAAACATTTAATAAATCGGAAATATTGTTTGGAATCACAAGTTGCCTATCTTTCAATTGCTGCAAACTATATATTTTTCGGAAATGTTTTATGATGAGTAATAAGCTATTTGACGTTGGTGTCTGTTGGTGTCTGTAAATATTATGGCTGCTTTCGGTGCACTTTCTGATTTGTAGCTGAAATGTAAAATATGATTTATACCTGAAATATGCACATTTTTCGAAAAAAAATATGCTATACAATAAATATGTTATCAGACTGTCATCTGATGAATTTGTTTCTTGGTTAGTGGCTATTTATATCTTTATTTGGTCGAATTTGTGATAGCACCTGATGGAGTAAGAAACTGATGCAGTTAGAAAAGTGGTGTCATTTGCTAACGTGGTTAGCTAATAGATTTACATATTTTGTCTTCCCTGTAAAACATTTTAAAAATCGGACATGTTGGTTTGATTCACAAGAAGTTTATCTTTCATCTGGTGTCTTGGACTTGTTAATGTGTGAAAGTTAAATATTTTTAAAAACTAGCTTTTGAATGTCGCGCCCTGCACTTTGAGCTGGATGTTGTCATAGTGTGGGCGGTGTCGGGCTTGCAGCCCAAACAGGTTAATCCTCAGGTTGTTTATTGTCTTTATAATCAGTAATATTTCAACCGGACAATACCGTTTTCAACAGAAAGGAAAAATAACAAACGGTGCGGAATCAGGTCTGCAAAGTTCCTCTGTCCTCTGACCAAAATGGCTGTTATTTAACAGTTTTGGAAACTTTAGAGTGTTTTCTATCCAAATCCACTAATTACATGCATATCCTAGCTTTTGGGCCTGAGTAACAGGTAGTTTACTTTGGGCACGCTTTTCATCCAGAGGTGAAAATACTGCCCCCTACCCAAGAGAGGTTTTAACAACATAATAGTTAGTAGTTACTGCATTTCTGACTGCTATTCTTTATTTTTGCAACATGAAGTCACTATCAGTTAGCATGTGGAACATTCAGGGCCTAAACTCATCAACCTTTGGACTGAAGAGTTTAGCACTGGAGTTCAACAAAAATCTTAAAGATGTTGACGTCATCATTCTGCAGGAGACATGGTGTAAGGCAGATATTGTCACTCACTGTCCCACAGGCTACAGAGAGGTAATTGTGCCATCACAGAAACACAGCTCTGTCAATAGAGGCAGAGACTCTGGAGGACTGATCATCTGGTACACATCCGAACTGCAAAATCAAATTGATCCCCTCAAAATTGGTAAATATCACATTTGGTTATTAAAACTGAAAAAAGAACTTGTACTGACAGAAAAATATGTGTTCCTTATATCCCCCCTCAGAATCCCCATATTACTCAGAGGAGATCTTCCCCACCCTTCAGGAAGAGACGTGCCATTTCCAAGCCCAGGGAAATGTGCTCATCTGTGGGGACACAAATGCGCGCACAGGAACACTACCTGATCTAACGACCACACGAGGGGACAGCTTTATTACAGGCCATACTGTTTCTAACTGCCTTAATCTCCCCCATAGAAATAACAGTGACAGCACCATCAACAAAAACAGAAGGGATCTGTTGCAGCTCTGTAGAAGCTTGGGTCTGTACTTTGTCAATGGTAGGTTACGGGGGGACTCTTTGGGGAAATTCACCTACTGCTCACCTCTTGGCTACAGCACAGTAGACTATATGATTACAGACATTGACCCTTTCTGTCTCAGCTCATTCACTGTCAAGCAACTAACACTGTCTGATCACAGCCAAATTAACCTGTCTAGGACAGGGGTTCCGCTAGCGGAACTCCTCCCACATTCCACTGAAAAGGCAGAGCGGGAAATTCAATTTTTTTTTTTGAAATATTTAACTTTCACACATTAACAAGTCCAATACAGCATTTGAAAGATAAACATCTTGTGAATCCAGAAAACATGTCCGATTTTTTAAATGTATTACAGCAAAAACACCACGTATATTTATGTTAGCTCACCACCAAATACAAAAGAGGACAGACATTTTTCACAGCACCGGTAGCATGCAGGTAGCATGCACAAAGCCAACCTAACTAACCTAGAACCAACCTAACTAACCTAGAAACAACTCCCTCAGATGACAGTCCTATAACATGTTACACAATAAATCTATGTTTTGTTCAAAAAATGTGCATATTTGAGCTATAAATCAGTTTTACATTACTGCTACCATCATAGCTACCATCATAGTTACAGTCAGAAATAGCACGGGAGCAGCCAGAGTAAATAGACACCAACGTCAACTACCTAATTACACATCATAAAACATTTCAGAAAAATATATGGTGGATAGCAAATGAAAGACAAAGATCTTGTGAATATAGCTAATATTTCCGATTTTCTAAGTGTTTTACAGCGAAAACACAATATATCGTTATATTAGCTTACTACATTAGCTAGCACACAGCATCATTGATTCTAGTCGAACGGTAGCATAGCACAGTTCGACAGATATATGAAAAAGCATCCCAAATTGGGTCCTTATCTTTGTTGATCTTCCATCAGAATGTTCTCCAAGGGGTCCTTTGTTCAGAAACGTCTTTATTTCGATCCAGAACGAACGATTTCCCTCTTGAATTAGCAAGCACACTGGCAGTGCGACGCTAACCTCTCCATCTTGACAAAATTCTTGCGTCGCATCACGTCTAAAGTCCAGAATAAATTTCAATAATATAATTAAAATATATTGAAAAAACATACTTTAGGATGCTATTGTGACATGTATCGAATAAAATCGAAGCCAGAGATCATATTCATCAATAACGAACGTTTTCCAGGAGGCGATACCAGGTCCAAATTCGCGCCTCCCAAAAAAAAAAAAATGGCGGTCCTCTCAATCAAAGAGGTTGTATTCAACCCCTGAACGAGATAATCACCTCATTTCTTCTCTCACTTCCGCATGACACCCAGGGGAAGGCGTATGGCGTGTTTCTACAGTCATAAGTGACAAGCCCTTTTATAGACAAGCCTTTGAAGAGAGACCTCGATATTGGAAATCTCACTTCCGGATAGGAAATGTCCTGTAAAAATAGTTCTGTTTCACTTAGAGAAATAATTAGAACTGTTTTAGAAACTAGAGAGTGTTTTCTATCCAATATTAATAATAATATGCATATTGTACGAGCAAGAATTGAGTAGGAGGCCGTTTTAAATTTTGAACGATTTTCCCCAAAAGTGTAAACTCCACCCCTAATCCTTAAGAGGTTTTAAGTTGTTCCTCAAAAGAACAGACATGGAAACAACCAGACATTCACAGCCCAAAAAGCTGTAGAACATCAGAAATTCATACAGATGGGCCCAAAACAGCACAGAAGAATACCAGAAAGCAAACTGTAACCAAAATATCTCTTAGATAACTTTCTGGATACCACATTCACTCACAGTAAAGAAGGCATCAATCTAGCAGTACAAAACATCAACTATATATTCAGGCAACGGAAAAAGAAGCACAACTGAAATGGGTCAAAAACAAAACAGAAAAGACCACAGATGACAACTGGTTTGATGCAGATTGTAAAATTATAAGGAAAAAACTTAGAACACTATCCAACCAAAAGCACAGAGACCCAAATAATGGTGAATTACGCCTTCATTACTGTGAGATTTAAAAACTCTATGAATCTACACTCAGAACCAAAAAAGCACAGTACAACAGCAAGCAGCTGACACTAATTGAGGAGTCCATAAACACAAACAAATTCTGTCAAAATTGGAAAAAACTAAAAATATCGAAGCGAGGAATTAGCGATACAAAATGGTGACATATGGACAACCCATTTTAAAACACTCTACAACAAATTGACACAAACGCAGAGCAATGCTAAATTCATGAGAAGTTGAATGGATTAGAAAAAGCTATAAAGGACAATCAAAATCATTTGTGTGAACAGTAACCTGGGGAAGGTTTTCTGTAGTATTATAAATGTAAGAGTTCTAAACTTCTTTAATAAGCACAATGTCTTGAGTAAAAGCCAAATTGGATTTATACCAAAACATCGCACGACTGATCATATTTACACCCTACACACCCTGATAGATAAACATGTCAACCAAAATAATACAAATATATAAGCTTGCTTTATCGACTTCCAAAAAGCTTTTGATTCTATTTGTCATACAGGACTGTTCTACAAAGTTATTGAAAGTGGTGTAGGGGGTAAACATATGACATAATTAAATCAATGTATACTGGCAATACGTGCAGCATTAAAATCGTCAAGAAAAGAACAGAATTCTTTAACCAGGGGAGGGGCCTTCGCCAGGGTTGCAATCGGAGCCCTGCACTCTTCAATATTTACATCAACGAATTGGCCACAATTCTAGAAAACTTCTCAGCCCTGGTGTTAGTCTCCACAATTCAGAGGTTACATGCCTACTCTTCGCAGATGACCTATGCCTGCTGTCACCCACAGCACATGGCCTACAGCAGAGCCTGGACCTGCTAGAGCAGTACTGCCAGACCTGGGCCCGGACAGTAAACCCCAAAAAGACTAAAATAATGATTTTCCAGAGAAGATCCAGATCTCAGGGAATTATACCAAAGTTCTCAATTGGTACAAAATATAAAGAGTACTGCACACACTACAATTACTTATGTTTAAAAATAAACTCAAATGGACACCTTAATGATGCAGTGAATGAACTGAGGGAGAAAGCACGCGGGTCATTCTACGCCATTAAAAAACAAATTCAAATTGAAATACCTATTAAAAGTTGGATAAAACTAATTGAATGTGTCATTGAAACAATTGCACTTTATGCCAGTGAGGTGTGGGGTCCACTTGCAAAACAAGATTTCACCAAATAGGACAAACACCCAATTGAAACCCTGCATGCAGAGATTCTCCTACATGTCCAGAGGAAAACTACAAACAATGTATGCAGGGCAGAATTAGGCCAATATCCACTAATAATAAATACTCAAAAAGAGCAATTCAGTTTTGGAAACATCTAAAATACAGTGACCCCCTCTCATATCATTACCAAGCCCTGCAATGCCAAGTGCTGAGCAAAGAAAATAGTACCCTCATCCAGCTGGTCTTGGGGCTGAGTTCACAAACCTGTTCTACTAACACACTGAAGCCTCAGGACCGGAACATCCAATCAATCAGAATAAAACAACATTGCTTATTGGGAAACACAAGCACAAACACAAAGCAAAATGCAGTGCTATCTGGCCCTAAATCGACAGTACACCGTGGCTAACTATTTGACCATGGTTACTGATCAAAACCTTAGAAAAACCTTGACAAAGTACAGGCTCAGTGAGCACAGCCTTGCCATTGAGAAGGGTAGACACAGGAAAACCTGGCTCCCTGTAGAGGAAAGGCTGTGCAACCACTGCACCACAGCAGAACCTGAGACAGAGTTGCATTTCCTGACAAAATGTCAAAAATATAAAACAATTAGAGAATGTCATTTTCCCAAATTTGAAACCCTTATTCAAGGTTTCAAAGACCTCTCTGATGAGAATAAGCTACCTGTCCTGTTGGGGGAGGACGCAGAGAGCTGTGGGTTGGCAGCGCACTACAATGCTGCTTGCCATAAGATCAGGGACAGTGTCTGACAGACCAATCAACCTGCACAATAAGCACTGTATACTTATTGTTATTGTTCAATGTATGGTTATTTTGACCCTTGGTTATTGTTGTTACTGTTGTCCCGTTGACAATTTTGATTCTAATTATCTTAATATCTTAATATCCAAAGTAAGCTTTGGTAATATGTACATTGTTACGTCATGCCAATAAAGCAAATTGAATTGAATAGAATTGAATTGCGAGAGAGAGGTAGAGAGAGAGAGAGACAAAGGGAGAGAGGTAGAGAGCGGTAGAGAGAGAGGTAGAGAGGTAAGAGAGAAAGAGAGAGACAGAGAGAGAGAGAGAGAGAGAGAGAGAGAGAGGTAGAGAGGTAGAGAGGTAGAGAGTGGTAGAGAGGTAGAGAGAGAGAGGTAGAGCGGTAGAGAGGTTGAGAGAGGTAGAGAGAGGTAGAGAGGTAGAGAGAGGTAGAGAGAGAGAGGTAGAGCGGTAGAGAGGTAGAGGTAGAGAGAGAGAGGTAGAGCGGTAGAGAGGTAGAGAGAGAGATGTAGAGAGGTAGAGAGAGGTAGAGAGAGAGAGGTAGAGCGTTAGAGAGGTAGAGAGAGAGAGGTAGAGAGGTAGAGAGAGAGAGAGGTAGAGCGGTAGAGAGGTAGCGAGAGAGAGGTAGAGCGGTAGAGAGGTAGAGAGGTAGAGAGAGAGAGGTAGAGCGGTAGAGAGGTAGAGAGAGAAAGGTAGAGCGGTAGAGAGGTAGAGAGAGAGAGGTAGAGCGGTAGAGAGGTAGAGAGAGAGAGGTAGAGAGAGAGAGGTAGAGCGGTAGAGAGAGAGAGGTAGAGAGGTAGAGAGGTAGAGAGGTAGAGAGAGAGAGGTAGAGCGGTAGAGAGGTAGAGAGGTAGAGAGGTAGAGAGAGAGAGGTAGAGCGGTAGAGAGAGAGAGGTAGAGAGGTAGAGCGGTAGAGAGGTAGAGAGGTAGAGAGTGAGAGGTAGAGAGGTAGAGAGGTAGAGAGGTAGAGAGGTAGAGAGAGAGAGGTAGAGAGGTAGAGAGAGAGAGGTAGAGAGGTAGAGAGAGAGAGAGAGAGAGGTAGAGAGGTAGAGAGGTAGAGAGGTAGAGAGGTAGAGAGGTAGATAGGTAGAGAGGTAGAGAGAGAGAGAGGTAGAGCGGTAGAGAGGTAGAGAGGTAGAGAGAGAGAGAGGTAGAGAGGTAGAGAGAGAGAGGTAGAGCGGTAGAGAGGTAGAGAGAGAGGTAGAGAGGTAGAGAGGTAGAGGTAGAGAGGTAGAGAGGTAGAGAGGTAGAGAGAGAGAGGTAGAGCGGTAGAGAGGTAGAGAGAGAGAGGTAGAGAGGTAGAGAGGTAGAGAGAGAGAGGTAGAGCGGTAGAGAGGTAGAGAGAGAGAGGTAGAGCGGTAGAGAGGTAGAGGTAGAGAGGTAGAGAGAGAGAGGTAGAGCGGTAGAGAGGTAGAGAGAGAGAGGTAGAGAGGTAGAGAGGTAGAGAGAGAGAGGTAGAGAGAGAGAGGTAGAGCGGTAGAGAGGTAGAGAGAGAGGTAGAGAGGTAGAGCAGTAGAGAGGTAGAGAGAGAGAGGTAGAGCGGTAGAGAGGTAGAGAGGTAGAGAGGTAGAGAGAGAGAGGTAGAGCGGTAGAGAGGTAGAGAGAGAGAGGTAGAGAAGTAGAGAGGTAGAGGTAGAGAGGTAGAGAGAGAGAGGTAGAGAGGTAGAGAGAGAGGTAGAGAGGTAGAGCGGTAGAGAGAGAGAGGTAGAGAGAGAGAGGTAGAGCGGTAGAAAGGTAGAGAGAGAGGTAGAGAGGTAGAGCGGTAGAGAGGTAGAGAGGTAGAGAGGTAGAGAGATAGAGGTAGAGAGGTAGAGAGGTGGAGAGGTAGAGAGAGAGAGGTAGAGAGAGAGAGGTAGAGAGGTAGAGAGGTGGAGAGGTAGAGAGAGAGAGGTAGAGAGGTAGAGAGATAGAGGTAGAGAGGTAGAGAGGTGGAGAGGTAGAGAGAGAGAGGTAGAGAGGTAGAGAGGTAGAGAGAGGTAGAGAGGTAGAGAGAGAGAGGTAGAGCGGTAGAGAAGTAGAGAGGTAGAGAGGTAGAGAGGTAGAGAGGTAGAGAGAGAGAGGTAGAGAGGTAGAGAGGTAGAGAGGTAGAGAGGTAGAGAGGTAGAGAGGTAGAGAGGTAGAGCGGTAGAGAGGTAGAGAGGTAGAGAGGTAGAGCGGTAGAGAGAGAGAGGTAGAGAGGTAGAGAGGTAGAGAGGTAGAGAGAGGTAGAGAGGTAGAGAGAGAGAGGTAGAGCAGTAGAGAGGTAGAGAGAGAGGTAGAGAGGTAGAGAGAGAGAGGTAGAGAGGTAGAGAGGTAGAGGTAGAGAGGTAGAGAGAGAGAGGTAGAGCGGTAGAGAGGTAGAGAGAGAGAGGTAGAGAGGTAGAGAGGTAGAGAGAGAGGTAGAGAGAGAGCGGTAGAGCGGTAGAGAGAGAGAGGTAGAGAGGTAGAGCGGTAGAGAGGTAGAGAGGTAGAGAGAGAGAGGTAGAGAGGTAGAGAGGTGGAGAGGTAGAGAGAGAGAGGTAGAGAGGTAGAGAGGTAGAGAGGTAGAGAGGTAGAGAGAGAGAGGTAGAGAGGTAGAGAGGTAGAGAGAGAGAGGTAGAGAGGTAGAGAGGTGGAGAGGTAGAGAGAGAGAGGTAGAGAGAGAGAGGTAGAGCGGTAGAGAGGTAGAGAGGTAGAGAGAGAGAGGTAGAGCGGTAGAGAGGTAGAGAGGTAGAGAGAGAGAGGTAGAGCGGTAGAGAGGTAGAGAGAGAGAGGAAGAGAGGTAGAGAGGTAGAGAGGTAGAGAGAGAGAGGTAGAGAGGTAGAGAGGTAAAGAGGTAGAGAGGTAGAGAGAGAGAGGTAGAGAGGTAGAGAGGTAGAGAGAGAGAGGTAGAGCGGTAGAGAGGTAGAGAGGTAGAGAGAGAGAGGTAGAGCGGTAGAGAGGTAGAGAGAGAGAGGAAGAGAGGTAGAGAGGTAGAGAGGTAGAGAGGTAGAGAGGTAGAGTGGTAGAGAGGTAGAGAGGTAGAGAGGTAGAGAGAGAGAGGTAGAGCGGTAGAGAGAGAGAGAGGTAGAGAGGTAGAGAGGTAGAGAGAGAGAGGTAGAGAGGTAGAGAGGTAGAGAGAGAGAGGTAGAGAGGTAGAGAGGTAGAGAGAGAGAGGTAGAGAGGTAGAGAGAGAGAGGTAGAGCGGTAGAAAGGTAGAGAGAGAGGTAGAGAGGTAGAGCGGTAGAGAGGTAGAGAGGTAGAGAGGTAGAGAGATAGAGGTAGAGAGGTAGAGAGGTGGAGAGGTAGAGAGAGAGAGGTAGAGAGAGAGAGGTAGAGAGGTAGAGAGGTGGAGAGGTAGAGAGAGAGAGGTAGAGAGGTAGAGAGATAGAGGTAGAGAGGTAGAGAGGTGGAGAGGTAGAGAGAGAGAGGTAGAGAGGTAGAGAGGTAGAGAGAGGTAGAGAGGTAGAGAGAGAGAGGTAGAGCGGTAGAGAAGTAGAGAGGTAGAGAGGTAGAGAGGTAGAGAGGTAGAGAGAGAGAGGTAGAGAGGTAGAGAGGTAGAGAGGTAGAGAGGTAGAGAGGTAGAGAGGTAGAGCGGTAGAGAGGTAGAGAGGTAGAGAGGTAGAGCGGTAGAGAGAGAGAGGTAGAGAGGTAGAGAGGTAGAGAGGTAGAGAGAGGTAGAGAGGTAGAGAGAGAGAGGTAGAGCAGTAGAGAGGTAGAGAGAGAGGTAGAGAGGTAGAGAGAGAGAGGTAGAGAGGTAGAGAGGTAGAGGTAGAGAGGTAGAGAGAGAGAGGTAGAGCGGTAGAGAGGTAGAGAGAGAGAGGTAGAGAGGTAGAGAGGTAGAGAGAGAGGTAGAGAGAGAGCGGTAGAGCGGTAGAGAGAGAGAGGTAGAGAGGTAGAGCGGTAGAGAGGTAGAGAGGTAGAGAGAGAGAGGTAGAGAGGTAGAGAGGTGGAGAGGTAGAGAGAGAGAGGTAGAGAGGTAGAGAGGTAGAGAGGTAGAGAGGTAGAGAGAGAGAGGTAGAGAGGTAGAGAGGTAGAGAGAGAGAGGTAGAGAGGTAGAGAGGTGGAGAGGTAGAGAGAGAGAGGTAGAGAGAGAGAGGTAGAGCGGTAGAGAGGTAGAGAGGTAGAGAGAGAGAGGTAGAGCGGTAGAGAGGTAGAGAGGTAGAGAGAGAGAGGTAGAGCGGTAGAGAGGTAGAGAGAGAGAGGAAGAGAGGTAGAGAGGTAGAGAGGTAGAGAGAGAGAGGTAGAGAGGTAGAGAGGTAAAGAGGTAGAGAGGTAGAGAGAGAGAGGTAGAGAGGTAGAGAGGTAGAGAGAGAGAGGTAGAGCGGTAGAGAGGTAGAGAGGTAGAGAGAGAGAGGTAGAGCGGTAGAGAGGTAGAGAGAGAGAGGAAGAGAGGTAGAGAGGTAGAGAGGTAGAGAGGTAGAGAGGTAGAGTGGTAGAGAGGTAGAGAGGTAGAGAGGTAGAGAGAGAGAGGTAGAGCGGTAGAGAGAGAGAGAGGTAGAGAGGTAGAGAGGTAGAGAGAGAGAGGTAGAGAGGTAGAGAGGTAGAGAGAGAGAGGTAGAGAGGTAGAGAGGTAGAGAGAGAGAGGTAGAGCGGTAGAGAGGTAGAGAGGTAGAGAGAGAGAGGTAGAGAGAGAGAGGTAGAGCGGTAGAGAGAGAGAGGTAGAGAGGTAGAGAGGTAGAGCGGTAGAGAGGTAGAGAGGTAGAGAGGTAGAGAGGTAGAGAGGTAGAGAGGTAGAGAGGTAGAGAGGTAGAGAGAGAGAGGTAGAGAGGTAGAGAGAGAGCGGTAGAGAGGTAGAGAGAGGTAGAGAGGTAGAGAGAGGTAGAGAGGTAGAGAGGTAGAGAGAGGTAGAGAGGTAGAGAGGTAGAGAGAGAGGTAGAGAGGTAGAGAGGTAGAGAGAGAGAGGCAGAGAGGTAGAGAGAGAGAGGTAGAGAGGTAGAGAGGTAGAGAGAGAGAGGTAGAGCGGTAGAGAGGTAGAAAGAGAGAGGTAGAGAGGTAGAGAGAGGTAGAGAGGTAGAGAGAGGTAGAGAGGTAGAGAGAGAGAGGTAGAGAGGTATAGAGGTAGAGAGGTAGAGAGGTAGAGAGAGAGAGGTAGAGAGGTAGAGAGGTAGAGAGAGAGAGGTAGAGAGAGAGAGGTAGAGCGGTAGAGAAGTAGAGAGGTAGAGAGGTAGAGAGGTAGAGAGGTAGAGAGGTAGAGAGAGAGAGGTAGAGAGGTAGAGAGGTAGCGAGGTAGAGAGGTAGAGAGAGAGAGGTAGAGAGGTAGAGAGGTAGAGAGGTAGAGAGAGGTAGAGAGAGAGAGGTAGAGCAGTAGAGAGGTAGAGAGGTAGAGAGAGAGGTAGAGAGGTAGAGAGGTAGAGAGAGAGAGGTAGAGCGGTAGAGAGGTAGAGAGAGAGAGGTAGAGAGGTAGAGAGGTAGAGGTAGAGAGGTAGAGAGAGAGAGGTAGAGCGGTAGAGAGGTAGAGAGAGAGAGGTAGAGAGGTAGAGAGAGAGGTAGAGAGAGCGGTAGAGCGGTAGAGAGGTAGAGAGAGAGAGGTAGAGATGTAGAGAGGTGGAGAGAGAGAGGTAGAGCGGTAGAGAGGTAGAGAGGTAGAGAGGTAGAGAGAGAGAGGTAGAGAGGTAGAGAGGTAGAGAGAGAGGTAGAGAGGTAGAGAGGCGGAGAGGTAGAGAGAGAGAGGTAGAGCGGTAGAGAGGTAGAGAGGTAGAGAGGTAGAGAGAGAGAGGTAGAGAGGTAGAGAGGTAGAGAGAGAGAGGTAGAGCGGTAGAGAGGTAGAGAGGTAGAGAGAGAGAGGTAGAGCGGTAGAGAGGTAGAGAGAGAGGAAGAGAGGTAGAGAGGTAGAGAGGTAGAGAGGTAGAGAGGTAGAGAGGTAGAGAGGTAGAAAGGTAGAGAGGTAGAGAGATAGAGAGGTAGAGAGGTAGAGAGGTAGAGAGAGAGAGGTAGAGCGGTAGAGAGAGAGAGAGGTAGAGAGGTAGAGAGGTAGAGAGAGAGAGGTAGAGAGGTAGAGAGGTAGAGAGGTAGAGAGAGAGAGGTAGAGAGAGAGAGGTAGAGCGGTAGAGAGAGAGAGGTAGAGAGGTAGAGAGGTAGAGCGGTAGAGAGGTAGAGAGGTAGAGAGTTTGAGAGGTAGAGAGGTAGAGAGGTAGAGAGGTAGAGAGGTAGAGCGGTAGAGAGGTAGAGAGGTAGAGAGAGAGAGGTAGAGAGGTAGAGAGAGAGCGGTAGAGAGGTAGAGAGAGGTAGAGAGGTAGAGAGGTAGAGAGGTAGAGCGGTAGAGAGGTAGAGAGGTAGAGAGAGGTAGAGAGGTAGAGAGGTAGAGAGTTTGAGAGGTAGAGAGGTAGAGAGGTAGAGAGGTAGAGAGGTAGAGCGGTAGAGAGGTAGAGAGGTAGAGAGAGAGAGGTAGAGAGGTAGAGAGGTAGAGAGGTAGAGAGGTAGAGAGAGGTAGAGAGGTAGAGAGGTAGAGAGGTAGAGAGAGGTAGAGAGGTAGAGAGGTAGAGAGAAAGGTAGAGAGGTAGAGAGAGAGAGGTAGAGAGGTAGAGAGAGAAAGGTAGAGAGGTAGAGAGGTAGAGAGAGAGAGGTAGAGAGAGAGAGGTAGAGAGAGAGAGGTAGAGAGGTAGAGAGGTAGAGAGAGAGAGGTAGAGAGGTAGAGAGAGAGAGAGAGGTAGAGAGAGAGAGGTAGAGAGGTAGAGAGAGAGAGGTAGAGAGGTAGAGAGGTAGAGAGGTAGAGAGAGAGAGGTAGAGAGAGAGAGGTAGAGCGGTAGAGAGAGAGAGGTAGAGAGGTAGAGAGGTAGAGCGGTAGAGAGGTAGAGAGGTAGAGAGTTTGAGAGGTAGAGAGGTAGAGAGGTAGAGAGGTAGAGAGGTAGAGCGGTAGAGAGGTAGAGAGGTAGAGAGAGAGAGGTAGAGAGGTAGAGAGAGAGCGGTAGAGAGGTAGAGAGAGGTAGAGAGGTAGAGAGGTAGAGAGGTAGAGCGGTAGAGAGGTAGAGAGGTAGAGAGAGGTAGAGAGGTAGAGAGGTAGAGAGTTTGAGAGGTAGAGAGGTAGAGAGGTAGAGAGGTAGAGAGGTAGAGCGGTAGAGAGGTAGAGAGGTAGAGAGAGAGAGGTAGAGAGGTAGAGAGGTAGAGAGGTAGAGAGGTAGAGAGAGGTAGAGAGGTAGAGAGGTAGAGAGGTAGAGAGAGGTAGAGAGGTAGAGAGGTAGAGAGAAAGGTAGAGAGGTAGAGAGAGAGAGGTAGAGAGGTAGAGAGAGAAAGGTAGAGAGGTAGAGAGGTAGAGAGAGAGAGGTAGAGAGAGAGAGGTAGAGAGAGAGAGGTAGAGAGGTAGAGAGGTAGAGAGAGAGAGGTAGAGAGGTAGAGAGAGAGAGAGAGGTAGAGAGAGAGAGGTAGAGAGGTAGAGAGAGAGAGGTAGAGAGGTAGAGAGAGAGAGAGAGGTAGAGAGAGAGAGGTAGAGAGGTAGAGAGGTAGAGAGAGGTAGAGAGGTAGAGAGAGAGAGGTAGAGAGGTAGAGAGGTAGAGAGGTAGAGAGGTAGAGAGAGAGAGGTAGAGAGGTAGAGAGGTAGAGAGAGAGAGGTAGAGAGGTAGAGAGGTAGAGAGGTAGAGAGAGAGAGGTAGATAGGTAGAGAGAGAGAGGTAGAGAGGTAGCGAGGTAGAGAGAGGTAGAGGGGTAGAGAGAGAGAGGTAGAGAGGTAGAGAGGTAGAGAGGTAGAGAGAGAGAGGTAGAGAGGTAGAGAGGTAGAGAGAGGTAGAGAGGTAGAGAGAGAGAGGTAGAGAGGTAGAGAGAGAGAGGTAGAGAGGTAGAGAGGTAGAGAGAGAGAGGTAGAGAGGTAGAGAGGTAGAGAGAGAGAGGTAGAGAGGTAGAGAGAGAGAGGTAGAGAGGTAGAGAGGTAGAGTGGTAGAGAGGTAGAGCGGTAGAGGTAGAGAGGTAGAGAGGTAGAGAGAGAGAGGTAGAGAGAGGTAGAGAGGTAGAGAGGTAGAGAGGTAGAGCGGTAGAGGTAGAGAGGTAGAGAGGTAGAGAGAGAGAGGTAGAGAGAGGTAGAGAGGTAGAGAGGAAGAGAGGTAGAGAGAGAGAGGTAGAGAGGTAGAGCGGTAGAGGTAGAGAGGTAGAGAGGTAGAGAGAGAGAGGTAGAGAGAGGTAGAGAGGTAGAGAGGAAGAGAGGTAGAGAGAGAGAGGTAGAGAGGTAGAGAGGTAGAGAGAGAGAGGTAGAGAGGTAGAGAGAGAGAGGTAGAGAGGTAGAGAGAGAGAGAGGTAGAGCGGTAGAGCGGTAGAGAGGTAGAGAGGTAGAGAGGTAGAGAGAGGTAGAGAGGTAGAGAGAGAGAGGTAGAGAGAGGTAGAGAGGTAGAGAGAGAGGAGAAATATATTAGCTAAACAAATCAATAGAGCATTAAGGCCTCCTAAAGAAGAGTGATTCCCAGACTCTCTCACACACACACACACACACACACACACACACACACACACACACACACACACACACACACACACACACACACACACACACACACACACACACACACACACACACACACACACACACACACACACACACACACACACACACACAGCACCCGGCCCTGCCCTGTTGTATAGTCCACTCTGCCAGGCGCTTGCTGAGTAAATCTATGAAGTCTGGGGGCGATCCATTACTGTGCTGATGGGGAATTTTATTACCAGAGCAATGAGGGGAACGGCAGAGGACTACTGTGGGCCAGTCACCTCTCTGCCAGGCTCTAGTGGATGTGCCCAGGGAGAAACTGAGAGACCATGAGGGATCCCAGGGCTCCACTCTATCTAACAGCCACCTAAGGCATCTGGCTTGAGTGTTATAGATAATTCTTAACCCAAGGGGCCAATACAGTAGCTTTAGCAACACGCAAACCTCACCAGCTAGGTTGTATGCGCAGGCGTTGTAAAATAAATGTACGCATACATGTTATTCAATCATTTCACCCAAACCGCTCGCATGCATGAACAGGCATCTCCGTAGCAAAGGGCTAAAATATAACTCTGTCCCCTCCTTATTGGATGTCAGGAGGATACAAATCCATGTGGATGCTTAAAAGATGATTTAAAGATATCTAAAAACTAACTAGGTTTCCCTTTTTATCTATGGATTAATCATTGGAGTAGAGAAACACACGGTTTTGTATGACTCCAGGTCAAAATAAAAATAAAAAAACGCTAAAAAGAAGACCATATGCATGTCAGGTAAAATGACAACCCAATGTTCATCTCCCAGGACAGCTAAATGTCCGTGAATGTTTCATGTGTGTTTTGACCTGCCCCCAAAGGAATGTCGTTGGTGGGGGGGTTAAGGTGAGGAAGATTATTTAAGATACTCTTTGAAGAGGTAGGGTTTCAGATGTTTTCAGAAGATGGGCAGGGACTCTGCTGTTCTAGCTTCAGGGGGAAGCCATTGGGGTGCCAGGACAGAGAAGAGCTTGGACTGAGCTGAGCGGGAACCAGGTGGGTTTACCAAGAGACCAGAGGTGACAGAACAGAGTGCTTGGGTTGGGGTGTATGGTTTGAGCAGAGCCTGACGGTAGGGAGGGGCAGTTCCTCTTGTTGTTCCGTAGGTTAGCACAATGGTCTTATAGGGGATACGCCGCTTCCTGTGTGAGGTAGGGTCGTACTCGCCACCTCTGGTCTTTACGGATGTTGTAGAGCATGAACCTGCAGGAGCGAGTCAATCCTTTGATATTTGCAGAGAACAACAGGGTGATGTCCAGGGTCACGCCAAGGTTCTTTGCACTCTGGTCGGGCGACACTGTGGAGTTGTCAACCATGATGGAGAGGTCTAAATAGGAAACAGGGTGCCGTTTTGGGACGCAGCCCCAGGCTTGATTTAGAGGAAGTTTAAAGAACTGCTTCATTGTCTCTTGAAGAGAAGACAATTCAGCTGAATTATTGCCCTCTACAGACCCACAGGTCAGTGAACACTAGCACTGCTCCATTAACTCAGGTAATCCATGGCCATTCATTCAGGGACCAGAGTGGTGATCTAGGTTCAGGTCGCCCCCTCTTATTCATTATAATGTTAATAACTTGAGCTGTGAAAAAGGATGACCGTGTCCACCAACATCCAGGAACAAGATCTTCAGATGGAGCCTTGAAACTACTGAGCGTATGATGACCAAAAGATAATCTGTCAAGCCATTTCTAAACACCTAGTAACCCATGAGCCATCAGGGAATCATCCATTCCTCTCCAATGTCACCAAACGTTTGTGGCGGGAGAATCAGAATTAGCTCGGTAACATAGATAATTAAGATGTCTTATCTGCTTTATATTCTTATATGATTAAAACTGTTGAACTCTTGTTATTAGAATATATCCCTTCGGACTCTGGTGTTGGCAGTTGCACTTCCTCACTCATATGGGCCTCAGTCACCTGGGGCCCAAAGAGGGGAGAAGTCAGGCTTGTCTATCACATGTCCCTGTTGCTATGCAGAATATCAGAAAGAGAAGAAGACAGGAGGGAACATTGTCTTCATATGTTGATATGTATCTTTACCTATTACAAATCATGTGAAGGGATGGCGTGATTAATGGGGAACCAATTACTTGTCTCCACAATGTCTGTGCACCAGTCACTCCCTCCGGTTTTTGTGGAGATAAGGTCTGAGACAGGATGTGGCAGTGTCTGGAGCCATTGTACGTCATCTCTGATGTTGCACTTATCCTCGGATAGTGTATGACCTAGAGGCTCACTCCCCTCAGTGAGCTTGTCCAGGCGTGTGGCCAAGGACATGGATTTTACTTGAGATAGGGGTATCTGGAGTTGACAATTAATTTATGCCATAGAATGAGTTGGTGTTTCTGTACTATGAAGTATCAGGGACGATATCAGAGAATTGTTTTAGGGGCCAAAGTCTGTACAATAAGATCAGTCTTCATAGCAAATGCTGTCTGGCTGGGTGATACTCCTTTCTCATGTATCAAGTCTCACCTTGTGACCCATTCCACACATCTGTTGTTTGTCATGTAGACTAAGGGGGTGGAACTTTGCTAGAAAAATATCTTTGTATCCTTTGTGTCGGGGGTCTCAACAATCATCTGAGGGTGGTTCGTCGACCAGCCATTGCTATTGCAGAGCTCTCACTAATACATATTCAGTTGAAGTATAACTCTGACTTGTGTGATAAGTTTGTGTCTCCTCATTTGATAATACAGAAATTAACCACCACACGTTACAGAAATAAGTTATTGAATCCAGGTGATCCTAGTGGGAATTATCAAGCTATTTTATTATAGTGATTAGAGAAGAATACTCCAAGAGAGACTTTTGATTTCAGTGTGCCCCACATCGCTATTAATGAATTGTTCCTGTTGCAGCTGAGAGAGAGAGAGCGAGGCAGAAAGGGAAACACCCCCTGAGACAGTTGCAGGAGGAAGAGAGGAAGAATTAGGTAATTACCAGAGTTTTTCTGACAAGCTGCCTGGACATTCACAAAGCTTCTCAAAGTAGGAGTGCTGATAAACAAAACTTTGACACACGTGTCATGAATTCACCATGTCTGTACTACGTCAGTTGGATGTTCAGGACATCTTGGGAATACCACAGGCATAATCTGTGTAATGTGAATTGTTCTAGGTAGTCACTGATTCAACTCAACCATAACAAGCCTTAATTTGGTTACACAAACCAATTATCGATAAAACCTACTTGTCTTACAAATAGTGTTGCTTCTCGCCACCCCAAATCAATAACAGAGCTTTTCTACACTGATGAATGTCTTGGACGGCAGAAACATACACAACCTATCACTGCTACTGTTACTGATCCCCTTCCTATCCCACAACCTATCACTGCTACTGTTACTGATCCCCTTCCTATCCCCCAACCTATCACTGCTACTGTTACTGATCCCCTTCCTATCCCCCAACCTATCACTGCTACTGTTACTGATCCCCTTCCAATCCCACAACTGCAGCTTCACTATCTTAAGTGGAATCCTGTGGGGTTATATGGAACCACATGCTGAATGCTAGAAGCATTTCTATTGATGTAATTACAGGGATTCTAGAGGGCAGCGACACATTCGGAATCCCATTAACCCCCCCCCCCCCCCCCCTCACCCCCAGCATGCATTTATTTCACTTTTGTTTATTATCTACTTCATTTGCTTTGGCAATGTTAACATATGTTTCCCATGCCAATAAAGACCTTGAATTGAAAATGGAATCGAATTGAATTATTTACTCCTGTGATTAACATAGTGGGGAACGGGTAGGGGGGGGGGGGGGGGGGGGGGGGGGGGGGGGGGGGGGGGGGTGGGTAGAAGGAGAAGAGCAGGGAGGTGTGAGGGGAAAAGAAGGAAGGATTTTGTATTTTTTTTATTTTGACATGGAGAGGAATAGAGAAGGGAGGGAGGGGGACAGGTGAGGAGGAGAATAGAGAGAGAGATCCTGGAAAGGAGAGGGAGAGGAGGAGAGGGAGAGAGGGAGAGGAGGAGAGAGGAAGATGATGGGAAGGGAGAGCCAGGATAATTCTGTATGAAGAGGGCCTGGGGGTGATTGTAATCAGCTCTCCTACACCACTGCATAATGCAGGCAGAGGAGGAATCTATAAACAGACTTCTTCTGTGTTCAGATAGAGAGGGGAGATAGGAGGGAGAGTGAAAGAGAAAGAGAGAGAGAGGGAGAGAGAGAGAGAGAAAGGGGGAGTCAGAGAGTTATAGAGAGTGAGAGATAGAAAGGCAGGGGATAAGGGATTGAGAATGAAAGAGAGAGAGGGAGAGAGGGAGAAAAGAGAGAGAGAAAGAGGAAGCTGCTGTTTGAATCCAGATTATTTTCAAACCATGTTCATTCCATTACCAGGAGAAAGAAAGAGCATTGAGAAGAAGTG
>NW_024059484.1:32500-35141 GCF_016432855.1 Salvelinus namaycush | reverse complement strand
GTAAAACAACACCTATCATACTACTATGACTGACCCTGTAAAACAACACATTACACTGCACCTATCATACTACTATGACTGACCCTGTAAACAACACCTATCATACTACTATGACTGACCCTGTAAAACAACACATATCATACTACTATGACTGACCCTATAAAACAACACCTATCATACTACTATGGCTGACCCTGTAAAACAACACCTATCATACTACTATGACTGACCCTGTAAAACAACACCTATCATACTACTATGACTGACCCTGTAAAACAACACCTATCATACTACTATGGCTGACCCTGTAAAACAACACCTATCATACTACTATGGCTGACCCTGTAAAACAACACATAGTCAGGTCTGCTCTCTCCTGGGTCTACATGGTCAGGTCTCTCCTGGGTCTACATGGTCAGGTCAACTCACTCCTGGGTCTACATGGTCAGGTCTCTCCTGAGTCTACATGGTCAGGTCAGCTCTCTCCTGGGTCTACATGGTCAGGTCTGCTCTCTCCTGGGTCTACATGGTCAGGTCTGCTCTCTCCTGGGTCTACATGGTCAGGTCTGCTCTCTCCTGGGTCTACATGGTCAGGTCTGCTCTCTCCTGGGTCTACATGGTCAGGTCTCTCCTGAGTCTACATGGTCAGGTCTGCTCTCTCCTGGGTCTACATGGTCAGGTCTGCTCTCTCCTGGGTCTACATGGTTATCCTGGCTCTGTCCTCTGAATTGCTAACTCCTTGATTCCTTTCATCTCTACTATCGTGACAGAAGGCATGACGTCATAGGACACCATGTCCGACAAAACTGTTGGACCAAGACTCAGGATGTCAACCTGAGGGATAGGGAGTGAGGGTGGAGGGATGGGGGAGAGAAATGGAGTGAAGATGTGGGAAGGATGGAGGGAGAGAGAGAGAGGGGGAAGGAGACATGATGAAAGAGGGGGAAGTAGGGTGGAAAGGATATTGAGGGTGATGCCAGGGGGACTGATGCCCAGTCCCACATCAATGCCAAGGACTGCAATGAACATGTTAGAAGGTTCCACCTGTCCACATTTACCTCTAAGAACATATATCTAGTCCAGGGCTCTCCAACCCTGTTTCTGGAGAGATACCATCCTGTAGGTTTACATCTATCTAGTCCAGGGCTCTCCAACCCTGTTCCTGGAGAGATACCATCCTGTAGGTTTACATCTATCTAGTCCAGGGCTCTCCAACCCTGTTCCTGGAGAGAGACCATCCTGTAGGTTTCACATCTATCTAGTCCAGGGCTCTGGGATTTGATCCAGCAACCTTTCGGAGACTGGCCCAATGCCCTAACCACTAGGCTACCTGCCGGCCCAGCTTGATAGCTACAAGTGCATACTTAATTAGCACAACACAGTATCATAAAATAATCTTCATAACTAGCTATTGTTAGCTAGATAGCTAGCTAAACAGTGGCATATAGTTAGTCTGCTAGCTAATGTTAGCTGCATTCAACGCTAGCTGGCCAGATGTATTCAGCTGGTAACTAAACAGCTAGCTAATGTTAGATGGTTCATGTTGATTGCTGATGTGCAAAACCATGCATGACATGATGATACTCTTCGGGCATATTTGTCAGTGTGTCATGTTTAACTACCAAAAATAACTAGCTAGCAAAAATAGCCACTGTGGTGTGAATGCTAACCCATGCTAGGTGATAGGGACACAGGCTAAATTGGCTAGCTAGCTAGCCACAATGAAATGATGGCTAAATAGTTATCTAGATTAGATAATAGTTTTGAATTTAGGTTGTTATTTGCATATTCAGCTAGCTGGCTAGCTAGATGCTAAATCAGTTGTGTTGTGTTAGCATTGCCATTTGTTTGGCTGGAAGCAGGACAAAGGGAAGTGATGAAATGGAATTCACCTTTTGTACAATCATTTTCTTAGCAGTTGTGGTTCGTGCCAACCACAATCTCCACTGATGTGGATCAGAGTCATCACAAAGCTATTGCATCTAATGGCAGTATGTTATCTACTATAAGTACAGAAATTACATCGTTGACTTTCCCACATAATTCAACCCCCCCCCCCCGGGCATTTCCACAGCACATTCTGAAAAGTCCCAAGGTCCCCTGTGGTACAGAACTCCCATAATGCTGATCGACTAATACCCATGTGATGTGTTTTTAGGCGTTCGTTAGGTTCTATGGGAAATGTTTTAATTGATTCAATAGTGATTGGGGTTTTAACTCTCATGTTGACGTTCAGATCCAAATATGTTTTCTCCCAATTGATTTGTCTGTCAGCAAGTGTAACATCCTTTTTCCATACATATGTGTGTTAACCTAAGCCTATTTATGGTATAGACCTAGGGCCAGCTAGTGTGTTAACCTAAGCCTATTTATGGTATAGACATAGGGCCAGCTAGTGTGTTAACCTAAGCCTATTTATGGTATAGACATAGGGCCAGCTAGTGTGTTAACCTAAGCCTATTTATGGTATAGACATAGGGCCAGCTAGTGTGTTAACCTAAGCCTATTTATGGTATAGACATAGGGCCAGCTAGTGTGTTAACCTAAGCCTATTTATGGTATAGACATAGGGCCAGCTAGTGTGTTAACCTAAGCCTATTTATGGTATAGACATAGGGCCAGCTAGTGTGTTAACCTAAGC
>NW_024059484.1:5000-27500 GCF_016432855.1 Salvelinus namaycush | reverse complement strand
GGGGTGCGTCACTTGAGTGGGTTGAGTTACTGACGTGATCTTCCTCTCTGGGTTGGCGCCCCCCCTTGGTTTGTGCTGTGGTGGAGATCTTTGTGGGCTATACTCGGCCTTGTCTCAGGATGTTAAGTTGGTGGTTGAAGATATCCCTCTAGTGGTGTGGGAGCTGTGCTTGGCAAAGTGGGGGTTATATCCTGCCTGGTTGGCCCTGTCCGGGGGTATCATCCCAATCATGTACGGTTGTGATACAGCCTGGACTCGAACCAGGGTCTGTAGTGACTCTAGCACTGAGATGCAGTGCCTTAGACCGCTGCACCACTTGGGAGCCCGCTGGTAATGCGGATGAATTCAACTTATTTTTGTATATAAAAATGTAATAGTTGATAGGAGCATGGTACAATAGCAATGCCAAGATTGTGTGTGTGTGTGTGTGTGTGTGTGTGTGTGTGTGTGTGTGTGTGTGTGTGTGTGTGTGTGTGTGTGTGTGTGTGTGTGTGTGTGTGTGTGTTTGTATGTGTGTGTTTGAGTGTGTGTGTGTGTTTGAGTGTGTTTGTATGTGTGTGTTTGAGTGTGTGTGTGTGTTTGAGTGTGTGTGTGTGTGTGTTTGAGTGTGTGTTTGAGTGTGTGTGTGTGTGTGTGTGTGTGTGTGTGTGTGTGTGTGTGTGTGTTTGTATGTGTGTGTTTGAGTGTGTGTGTGTGTTTGAGTGTGTGTGTGTGTGTGCGTGTGTTTGAGTGTGTGCTTTAAGCACCAGCTGTCAGAGCAGCTCTCAGATCACTGCACCTGTACATAGCCCATCTGTACATAGCCCATCCAACTACCTCATCCCCATACTGTATTTATTTATTTATCTTGCTCCTTTGCACCCCAGTATCTCTACTTGCACATTCATCTTCTGCACATCCTACCATTCCAGTGTTTAATTGCTATATTGTAATTACTTCGCCACCGTGGCCTATTTATTGCCCTTATCTAAACTCATTTGCACTCATTGTATATAGACTTTTTTTCTACTGTATTGTTCTATTGTATTATTGACTGTATGTTTGTTTTATTCCATGTGTAACTCTGTGTTGTCTGTGTCACACTGCTTTGCTTTATCTTTGCCAGGTCGCAGTTGTAAAAGAGAACTGGTTAAATAATGGTGAAATAAAAATAAATAAAAAGTGTGTGTGTGTGTGTGTGTGTGTGTGTTTGTATGTGTGTGTTTGAGTGTGTGTGTGTGTTTGAGTGTGTTTGTATGTGTGTGTTTGAGTGTGTGTGTGTGTTTGAGTGTGTGTGTGTGTGTGTTTGAGTGTGTGTTTGAGTGTGTGTGTGTGTGTGTGTGTGTGTGTGTGTTTGTATGTGTGTGTTTGAGTGTGTGTGTGTGTTTGAGTGTGTGTGTGTGTGTGTGTGTATGTGTGTGTGTGTGTGTGTGTGTGTGTGTGTGTGTGTGTGTGTGTGTGTGTGTGTGTGTGTGTGTGTGTGTGTGTGTGTGTGTGTGTGTGTGTGTGTGTGTGTGTTTGAGTGTGTGTGTTTATTCACTGCAGGGCCACACACAGCAGCCTGTTTTCTCACCAAAAAATGATAATACATCTGGAGTGTCTGAGTGTGTGAAATGGATTGCTTATGGCTCACTAGTGAGTGAAGGCTGGAGTTTCATTTGTTTCCAATACCCTCTCTCTCCCTGTCTCTGTCTCTGTCTCTGTCTCTGTCTCTGTCTCTGTCTCTGTCTCTGTCTCTGTCTCTGTCTCTGTCTCTCTCTCTCTCTCTCTCTCTCTCTCTCTCTCTCTCTCTCTCTCTCTCTCTCTCTCTCTCTCTCTCTCGCTCTCTCTCTGTCTGTCTCTCTCTCTCTCTCTCTCTCTCTCTCTGTCTCTCTCTGTCTCTCTCTGTCTCTCTCTCTCTCTCTCTGTCTCTCTTTCTGACTCTCTCTCTCTGTCTGTCTCTCTCTCTCTCTCTGTCTCTCTCTCTCTCTCTCTCTCTCTCTCTGTCTCTCTCTCTCCTTCTCTCTCTCTGTCTCTCTTTCTGACTCTCTCTCTCTGTCTGTCTCTCTCTCTCTCTCTCTGTCTCTCTCTCTCTCTCTCTCTCTCTCTCTCTGTCTGTCTGTCTGTCTGTCTGTCTGTCTGTCTGTCTGTCTGTCTGTCTCTCTCTCTCTCTCTCTCTCTACTTCTCTCTCTCTCTCTCTCTCTCTCTCTCTCTCTCTCTCTCTCTCTACTTCTCTCTCTCTCTCTCTCTCTTCACGCAGAGATCTGCCGCGAGGCTAGAAATGGTTTGCAAGGGTTGTTGATTTTCCCAGCATGCATCCTGTTTATCTCAGTGTGGAGACTCCCACGTATATACGTACACAAACTTACAGACATGAAGTTATGCACACAGACACACACAATCTCACTTATGCAGGCTTCACAATAAAACAGTGATTTCCACGACTGTCCTACCAATTAAGAGGCAGAATACAGGTAGCAGACAGAAAGAAGAAAAATTCATAGCTGCCAAAATAATCATCTTGTTAAATTAAAGTCTTCGGTAACATTAGAACGTCATTTTTGTATTGATTTCAAATAACACAATATGATTTTAATTTGTGTATATTCCTGTGGACTATACACTGAGTGTACAAAACATTAAGAACACCTGCTCTTTCCATGACATAGACTGACCAGGTGAATCCAGGCAACTCAATATTAAGGAAGGTGTTCCTAATGTTTGGTAAACTCATGTAAAAAAATAAAAAAAATCTTCAAGCGTTCAAACTGAGAGAGAAAGAACAACTTGTCAGATGGAGACTCCTGTTCCTGTCTTTCAAAATAAAAGCCTAAAAGACGTGTTGTCGCTCTTCATTTCCTGGTTCTCCTGTGGTACATAAGGAACCCGCTACAGAGGTTCCTTTGTTGCAAGGAAAACACATCTATTTATTTTTAAAAACGACAAAATCAAATAAAAAATACCCACACCAGCAAGACACAACAGGCAGTTTTCTAATTTGCTTTTTACAAATAAACCAGTTTCATTTAAGGACCCCAAAATGTACAGCCGTGTCATATAGACTGCAAAATATTGTATTTATAAATAGATCTTCGATGCACCGATTCCATGAACTGATACTCAAACTGATGGCGGATTCAAAAGTTAACATTTTTCTATTTAAATTATTTTACAAAATTCTTGCAACCAATATAATGTAATTTAAATTAGGGGAGACATCCTTCCCAGCTCTGCAGATTTTGCTGTGAAGAGACAGAGTCATTAGATCATCTGTTTTAGTATTGTCCATATGTAGCTTGTTTTTTGGTCGCAGGTTCAGGAATGGAGAGGTTGAGGGTAGAGGAAGGACAGGAGTAAAAACTAACATAATGTAACTATTGTAAATTAGACTCCATAAAATGTATATAATATGTGTAAGATGGAAAAACAGGCCTAACCGTTGTTGTCCACTAGTTTGCTCCAAGTGGGGGAGGGGTGGTAGGGTTGGAGGGTAATACAAATAAAATAAAATGAAAATAAAAGATTTTTGCAGGATGTAGCTTAGTTATACAACACTGTCAACGGTAAAGAGGCGACTCCGGGATGCTGGCCTTCTAGGCAGAGTTGCAAAGAAAAAACCATATCTGAGACTGGCCAATAAAAAGAAAAGATTAAGATAGGCAAAAGAACACAGACATTGGACAGAGGAACTCTGCCTAGAAGGCCAGCATCCCGGAGTCACTTCTTTACCATTGACGTTGAGACTGGTGTTTGTGGGTACTATTTAATGAAGCTGCCAGTTGAGGACTTGTGAGGCGTCTGTTTCTCAAACTAGACACTCTAATGTACTTGTCTTCTTGCTCAGTTGTGCACCGGGGCCTCCCACTCCTCTTTCTATTCTGGTTAGTGCCAGTTTGTGCTTTTCTGTGAAGGGAGTAGTACACAGCGTTGTACGAGATCTACAGTTTCTTGGCAATTTCTCGCATGGAATATCCTTAATTTCCCAGAACAAGAATAGACTGACGAGTTTCAGAAGAAAGTTATTTGTTTCTGGCCATTTTGAGCCTGTAATCGAACCCACAAATGCTGATGCTCCAGATGCTCAACTAGTCTAAAGGCCAGTTTTATTGCTTCTTTAATCAGAACAACAGTTTTCAGCTGTGCTAACATAATTGTAAAAGGGTTTTCTAATGATCAATTAGCCTTTTCAAATTATAAACTTGGATTAGCTAACACAACGTGCCATTGGAACACAGGAGTGATGGTTGCTGATAATGGGCCTCTGTACGCCTATGTAGATATTCCATTAAAAATCAGCCGTTTCCAGCTACAATAGTCATTTACAACATTAACAATGTCTACACTGTTGTTCTGATCAATTTGATGTTATTTTATTGACAAAAAATTTAGATTTATTTTCAAAAACAAGGACATTTCTAAGTGACCCGAAACTTTTGAACGGTCGTGTACATATATATATATATATATATATATATATATATATATATATATACTGTTAGACAATGTTCATATATCATGATTATCAATAATGTCAAGAAGTTTGTATAAATCTCCTGTTCGGCATGTGTTCTGATTTTTGGACAACACTTCCCGCACTTTTGTTCCATGTAGCCTGAAGACCTAGCTGGTCAATTACTAGCTAACGCCAGACACAAATGGAAGTCCTACAAGTATCTTTACCTTAGATGAATAGGGGAAACCTCTAATTATATTTGATGACACGCTGCAGTTAAATGTTGGCACCAGTAGACTAGGTACGTAGCCACACCCCTCAGTAAGCCACACCCCTCAGTAAACCACACCCCTCAGTAAACCACACCCCTCAGCAAACACAACTTCTGCCATGTTGGTTACAAGCCGGTAGTTCTTAAAATTAGGTAAGAGAATAAGACATTACCATTGGTGTATTAAAACGTGCTCCATCTCGCCTTATGAATCCAAGTGTTGGACGCGGGGGAGGGGACCAATAACTTCATCAACAGAGAAGCAACAGTCATTTTTCATACTTCAGCAGTCATTCTTTGTTCTGGTTTCATCCAAATCTCATCCATTTCATGAAAACCCATGACTCTGATTATGTTGGGGACCTTTCAGTTTGAATACCAAATACAATAGATCACATTAATTGGAATGACATTCATTCTCACGGGTGGGCAAAAACAACAAACTGAAAGCCACGACCCCAATAAGTCACACCTCCAACTCTTCTGATAGGCTGGCGTAATTGGTACTATTTAAAAGCCACTTTGATACAACTCTCGGACTCTGACTCTCTCGGGAAAATAACTCTTCTATCTCCATAGAAACACGTCATCTGTTGTCACAGTTTCAACATTGTTGAGAGCGTTTATCCTCACGGAGGTACAGAGAGGTGAAAAGTGTCTTTGATTCGCGTTCCTCCGACATCGACAAGGACAAATTTGATAAAAACAAAAGAGGGAGTCTGAGGTGACGTCCCAAATGGAACCCTAAAGCTACAGTGCACTATAAAGGGAATAGGGTACCATTGGGCCCTAGTCAAATGAAGTGCACTATAAAGGGAATAGGGTACCATTGGGCCCTTGTGAAATGAAGTGCACTATAAAGGGAATAGGGTACCATTGGGCCCTAGTCAAATGCAGTGCACTATAAAGGGAATAGGGTGCCATTGTGCCCTAGTCAAATGAAGTGCACTATAAAGGGAATAGGGTGCCATTGGGCCCTAGTCAAATGAAGTGCACTATAAAGGGAATAGGGTGCCATTGGGCCCCAGTCAAATGAAGAGCACTATAAAGGGAATAGGGTACCATTGGGCCCCAGTCAAATGAAGTGCACTATAAAGGGAATAGGGTACCATTGGGCCCCAGTCAAATGAAGTGCACTATAAAGGGAATAGGGTACCATTGGGCCCTAGTCAAATGAAGTGCACTATAAAGGGAATAGGGTACCATTGGGCCCTAGTCAAATGCAGTGCACTATAAAGGGAATAGGGTGCCATTGTGCCCTAGTCAAATGAAGTGCACTATAAAGGGAATAGGGTGCCATTGGGCCCTAGTCAAATGAAGTGCACTATAAAGGGAATAGGGTGCCATTGGGCCCTAGTCAAATAAGGTGCACTATAAAGGGAATAGGGTACCATTGGGCCCCATTCAAATGAAGTGCACTATAAAGGGAATAGGGTGTCATTGGGCCCTAGTCAAATGAAGTGCACTATAAAGGGAATAGGGTACCATTGGGCCCTAGTCAAATGAAGTGCACTATAAAGGGAATAGGGTACCATTGGGCCCTAGTCAAATGAAGTGCACTATAAAGGGAATAGGGTACCATTGGGCCCTAGTCAAATAAAGTGCACTATAAAGGGAATAGGGTGCCATTGGGCCCTAGTCAAATGAAGTGCACTATAAAGGGAATAGGGTACCATTGGGCCCCAGTCAAATGAAGTGCACTATAAAGGGAATAGGGTACCATTGGGCCCTAGTCAAATGAAGTGCACTATAAAGGGAATAGGGTACCATTGGGCCCTAGTCAAATGAAGTGCACTATAAAGGGAATAGGGTACCATTGGGCCCTAGTCAAATGCAGTGCACTATAAAGGGAATAGGGTACCATTGGGCCCTAGTCAAATGCAGTGCACTATAAAGGGAATAGGGTACCATTGGGCCCTAGTCAAATGAAGTGCACTATAAAGGGAATAGGGGACCAATTGGGACACAGTTTGACACATACCAACATGATGTCCCCCTCTGAAAGGGTAATGTCTGTATACAACCCGTATTCGACCGACTAGACTGGCCTTTCTATGAGTCTCAACAGGAAAAAGGCAGGTTGGTTCAGCATCGGAGACGCAATGTATTGCTGTGTCTAGTACTTGGCCCTGAGCTCTGTGTGTGTGAGTGTGTGTGAGTGTGTGTGTGTGTGTGTGTGTGTGTGTGTGTGTGTGTGTGTGTGTGTGTGTGTGTGTGTGTGTGTGTGTGTGTGTGTGTGTGTGTGTGTGTGTGTGAGTGTGTGTGTGTGTGAGTGTGTGTGTGTGTGTGTGTGTGAGTGTGTGTGAGTGTGTGTGTGTGTGTGTGTGTGTGTGTGTGTTTGAGTGTGTGTGTGTGTGTGTGTGTGTGTGTGTGTGTGTGTGTGTGTGTGTGTGTGTGAGTGTGTGTGTGTGTGAGTGTGTGTGTGTGTGTGTGTGTGTGTGTGTGTGAGTGTGTGTGAGTGTGTGTGAGTGTGTGTGAGTGTGTGTGTGTGTGTGTGTGTGTGTGTGTGTGTGAGTGTGTGTGTGTGTGTGTGTGTGTGTGTGTGTGTGAGTGTGTGTGAGTGTGTGTGTGTGTGTGTGTGTGTGTGTGTGTGTGTGTGTGTGTGTGTGAGTGTGTGTGTGTGTGTGTGTGTGTGTGTGTGTGTGTGTGTGTGTGTGTGTGTGTGTGTGTGTGAGTGTGTGTGTGTGAGTGTGTGTTTGTGAGTGTGTGTGTGTGAGTGTGTATGTGTGAGTGTGTGTGTGTGAGTGTGTGTGTGTGAGTGTGTGTGTGTGAGTGTGTGTGTGTGAGTGTGTGTGTGTGTGTGTGTGTGTGTGTGTGTGTGTGTGTGTGTGTGTGTGTGTGAGTGTGTGTGTGTGTGTGTGTGTGTGTGTGTGTGTGTGAGTGTGTGTGTGTGTGTGTGTGTGTGTGTGTGTGTGTGTGTGTGTGTGTGTGTGTGTGTGAGCACACCAGTGTTGGCGTGTCTATTTCCCGGGCCCGGGAACCCATAACACTGAACTGCAGAAACCAGAAAGAAAAGGTCTAGGTCCAGGTACTAGACAGAGATAGCAGGTAAATATCCCCACAGTTAGTGTCTAGGTCCAGGTACTAGACAGAGATAGCAGGTAAATATCCCCACAGTTAGTGTCTAGGTCCAGGTACTAGACAGATAACAGAGATAGCAGGTAAATATCCTCACAGTTAGTGTCTAGGTCCAGGTACTAGACAGATAACAGAGATAGCAGGTAAATATCCTCACAGTTAGTGTCTAGGTCCAGGTACTAGACAGAGATAGCAGGTAAATATCCTCACAGTTAGTGTCTAGGTCCAGGTACTAGACAGAGATAGCAGGTAAATATCCTCACAGTTAGTGTCTAGGTCCAGGTACTAGAAAGAGATAGCAGGTAAATATCCTCACAGTTAGTGTCTAGGTCCAGGTACTAGACAGAGATAGCAGGTAAATATCCTCACAGTTAGTGTCTAGGTCCAGGTACTAGACAGAGATAGCAGGTAAATATCCTCACAGTTAGTGTCTAGGTCCAGGTACTAGACAGAGATAGCAGGTAAATATCCTCACAGTTAGTGTCTAGGTCCAGGTACTAGACAGAGATAGCAGGTAAATATCCTCACAGTTAGTGTCTAGGTCCAGGTACTAGACAGAGATAGCAGGTAAATATCCTCACAGTTAGTGTCTAGGTCCAGGTACTAGACAGAGATAGCAGGTAAATATCCTCACAGTTAGTGTCTAGGTCCAGGTACTAGACAGAGATAGCAGGTAAATATCCTCACAGTTAGTGTCTAGGTCCAGGTACTAGACAGAGATAGCAGGTAAATATACTACTAGTGTACTAGGTCTGGAGTTATAGGAGTTATAGGAGTTATAGGAGTTATAGGTCTGGAGTTATAGGAGATATAGGAGTTATAGGAGTTATATGTCTGTCTCCTCAGCTACATAATACCAGGGTATATTTGGTGGTCTGTCTCCTCAGCTACATAATACCAGGGTATATCTGGTGGTCTGTCTCCTCATGACTATATAACACCAGGGTATATCTGGTGGTCTGTCTCCTCATGGCTACATAATACCAGGGTATATCTGGTGGTCTGTCTCCTCATGACTACATAACACCAGGGTATATCTGGTGGTCTGTCTCCTCATGACTACATAACACCAGGGTATATCTGGTGGTCTGTCTCCTCAGCTACATAATACCAGGGTATATCTGGTGGTCTGTCTCCTCATGACTACATAATACCAGGGTATATCTGGTGGTCTGTCTCCTCATGACTATATAATACCAGGGTATATCTGGTGGTCTGTCTCCTCATGGCTACATAATACCAGGGTATATCTGGTGGTCTGTCTCCTCATGGCTACATAATACCGGGGTATATCTGGTGGTCTGTCTCCTCATGACTATATAATACCAGGGTATATCTGGTGGTCTGTCTCCTCATGACTACATAATACCAGGGTATATCTGGTGGTCTGTCTCCTCATGACTACATAATACCAGGGTATATCTGGTGGTCTGTCTCCTCAGCTACATAATACCAGGGTATATCTGGTGGTCTGTCTCCTCAGCTACATAATACCAGGGTATATCTGGTGGTCTGTCTCCTCATGACTACATAATACCAGGGTATATCTGGTGGTCTGTCTCCTCATGGCTACATAATACCAGGGTATATCTGGTGGTCTGTCTCCTCATGACTACATAATACCAGGGTATATCTGGTGGTCTGTCTCCTCAGCTACATAATACCAGGGTATAACTGGTGGTCTGTCTCCTCATGACTACATAATACCAGGGTATATCTGGTGGTCTGTCTCCTCAGCTACATAATACCAGGGTATATCTGGTGGTCTGTCTCCTCAGCTACATAATACCAGGGTATATCTGGTGGTCTGTCTCCTCAGCTACATAATACCAGGGTATATCTGGTGGTCTGTCTCCTCATGGCTACATAATACCAGGGTATATCTGGTGGTCTGTCTCCTCATGACTACATAATACCAGGGTATATCTGGTGGTCTGTCTCCTCATGACTACATAATACCAGGGTATATCTGGTGGTCTGTCTCCTCATGACTACATAATACCAGGGTATATCTGGTGGTCTGTCTCCTCATGACTACATAATACCAGGGTATATCTGGTGGTCTGTCTCCTCATGACTACATAATACCAGGGTATATCTGGTGGTCTGTCTCCTCATGACTACATAATACCAGGGTATATCTGGTGGTCTGTCTCCTGAGCTACATAATACCAGGGTATAACTGGTGGTCTGTCTCCTCATGGCTACATAATACCAGGGTATAACTGGTGGTCTGTCTCCTCAGCTACATAACACCAGGGTATATCTGGTGGTCTGTCTCCTCATGGCTACATAATACCAGGGTATATCTGGTGGTCTGTCTCCTCATGGCTACATAATACCAGGGTATATCTGGTGGTCTGTCTCCTCATGACTACATAATACCAGGGTATATCTGGTGGTCTGTCTCCTCAGCTACATAATACCAGGGTATATCTGGTGGTCTGTCTCCTCAGCTACATAATACCAGGGTATATCTGGTGGTCTGTCTACTCATGGCTACATAATACCAGGGTATATCTGGTGGTCTGTCTCCTCATGACTACATAATACCAGGGTATATCTGGTGGTCTGTCTCCTCATGACTACATAATACCAGGGTATATCTGGTGGTCTGTCTCCTCACGACTACATAATACCAGGGTATATCTGTCTCCTCATGACTACATAATACCAGGGTATATCTGGTGGTCTGTCTCCTCATGACTACATAATACCAGGGTATATCTGGTGGTCTGTCTCCTCAGCTACCTAATACCAGGGTATATATGGTGGTCTGTCTCCTCATGACTATATTATACCAGGGTATATCTGGTGGTCTGTCTCCTCATGACTACATAATATCAGGGTATATCTGGTGGTCTGTCTCCTCATGACTACATAATACCAGGGTATATCTGGTGGTCTGTCTCCTCATGACTCAGCTACATAATACCAGGGTATATCTGGTGGTCTGTCTCCTCAGCTACATAATACCAGGGTATATCTGGTGGTCTGTCTCCTCATGGCTACATAATACCAGGGTATATCTGGTGGTCTGTCTCCTCATGACTACATAATACCAGGGTATATCTGGTGGTCTGTCTCCTCATGGCTACATAATACCAGGGTATATCTGGTGGTCTGTCTCCTCATGGCTACATAATACCAGGGTATATCTGGTGGTCTGTCTCCTCATGACTACATAATACCAGGGTATATCTGGTGGTCTGTCTCCTCATGACTACATAATACCAGGGTATATCTGGTGGTCTGTCTCCTCATGGCTACATAATACCAGGGTATATCTGGTGGTCTGTCTCCTCATGGCTACATAATACCAGGGTATATCTGTCTCCTCATGACTACATAATACCAGGGTATATCTGGTGGTCTGTCTCCTCATGACTACATAATACCAGGGTATATCTGGTGGTCTGTCTCCTCATGACTACATAATACCAGGGTATATCTGGTGGTCTGTCTCCTCATGACTACATAATACCAGGGTATATCTGGTGGTCTGTCTCCTCATGACTCCGCTACATAATACCAGGGTATATCTGGTGGTCTGTCTCCTCATGACTACATAATACCAGGGTATATCTGGTGGTCTGTCTCCTCATGGCTACATAATACCAGGGTATATCTGGTGGTCTGTCTCCTCATGGCTACATAATACCAGGGTATATCTGGTGGTCTGTCTCCTCATGGCTACATAATACCAGGGTATATCTGGTGGTCTGTCTCCTCATGACTACATAATACCAGGGTATAGCTGGTGGTCTGTCTCCTCATGACTATATAATACCAGGGTATATCTGGTGGTCTGTCTCCTCATGGCTACATAATACCAGGGTATATCTGGTGGTCTGTCTCCTCATGGCTACATAATACCAGGGTATATCTGGTGGTCTGTCTCCTCATGTCTACATAATACCAGGGTATATCTGGTGGTCTGTCTCCTCAGCTACATAATACCAGGGTATATCTGGTGGTCTGTCTCCTCAGCTACATAATACCAGGGTATATCTGGTGGTCTGTCTCCTCATGGCTACATAATACCAGGGTATATCTGGTGGTCTGTCTCCTCAGCTACATAATACCAGGGTATATCTGGTGGTCTGTCTCCTCATGGCTACATAATACCAGGGTATATCTGGTGGTCTGTCTCCTCAGCTACATAATACCAGGGTATATCTGGTGGTCTGTCTCCTCAGCTACATAATACCAGGGTATATCTGGTGGTCTGTCTCCTCAGCTACATAATACCAGGGTATATATGGTGGTCTGTCTCCTCATGGCTACATAATACCAGGGTATATCTGGTGGTCTGTCTCCTCAGCTACATAATACCAGGGTATATATGGTGGTCTGTCTCCTCATGACTACATAATACCAGGGTATATCTGGTGGTCTGTCTCCTCATGACTACATAATACCAGGGTATATCTGGTGGTCTGTCTCCTCATGGCTACATAATACCAGGGTATATCTAGTGGTCTGTCTCCTCATGGCTACATAAATCTAGGGTATATCTGGTGGTCTGTCTCCTCATGGCTACATAATACCAGGGTATATCTGGTGGTCTGTCTCCTCAGCTACATAATACAAGGGTATATCTGGTGGTCTGTCTTCTCATGACTACATAAATCTAGGGTATATCTGGTGGTCTGTCTCCTCATGGCTACATAATACCAGGGTATATCTGGCGGTCTGTCTCCTCAGCTACATAATACCAGGGTATATCTGGTGGTCTTCTGGAATAAGGACAGGCGTGTATATCAGATTCTCTGGTCAGATGAAACCAAGATTCAAATATTTGGCCTGAATGCCACACATCAAGTCTGGAGGAAACCTGGCACCATCCCTATGGTGAAGCATGGTGGTGGCTGCTTCCTGCTGTGAGGGTGTTTTTCAGAGGCACGGACTGGGAGACTAGTCAGAGGAAAAGGTTAATCTTCCAACAGGACAACGACCCAAAGCACACAGCCAAGACAACGCAGGAGTGGCTTCGGGACAAGTCTCTGCATGTCCTTGAGTGGCCCTGCCAGGGCCCGGACTTGAACCCAATCGAACATCTCTGGAGAGACCTGAGAATAGTTGTGCAGCGACACTCCCCATCCAACCTAACAGACAGTATAATTACCAGAGTGTCTGGATTGATGACAAGTTGTCCTTCGTAACGCATATAGAAAATCAGATCCAAGATTTTTTTTTATATCAAAATAAAACATGCCGTAGTATTAAAACAAGGAGATAGATTGTTCAAACAGCTTCTCCCTGTTTTGGACTTTGGTGATGTAGTTTACATGCATGAGACAACCTCTGTTTTAAAGGGTAATGACTATGATCCAGAAGGGTAATGACTATGATCCAGAAGGGTAATGACTATGATGCAGAAGGGTAATGACTATGATGCAGAAGGGTAATGAATATGACGCAGAAGGGTAATGACTATGATGCAGAAGGGTAATGAATATGACGCAGAAGGGTAATGACTATGATGCAGAAGGGTAATGAATATGACGCAGAAGGGTAATGACTATGATGCAGAAGGGTAATGACTATGATGCAGAATGGTAATGACTATGATGCAGAAGGGTAATGACTATGATGAACATGATGGGTAATGACTATGATCGTCTCTCCTCCCATCCTCTCTTCTTCTCCTCCTCTCTCCTCCTCTTCTCCTCCTCTCTCTCTCTCTGTCTGTCTCTCTCTCTCTCTCTCTCTCTCTCTCTCTCTCTCTCTCTGTCTCTCTCTCTCTGTCTCTCTGTCTCTCTCTCTGTCTCTCTCTTTGTCCTAGCAAGCTTGGTAGCCTTAACTTAGCATTCAGTCCTTATAAAGTCAAATATATCATTGTAATGTATTTTTCTTCTTAGCTTTTGAGAAAACAAATAGCTTCAGACTAAACATGACTCATTTCCAGGTTAGATGGTGTTTTCAGGGTTCTGTTGTTTGTTAGCCATTTGCTCTCTCTCTCTCACACAGACACGCCTGCAGTAAACACCACACAGTGTCAGTGGCAGACACATTCTCCATACTCATCCAGTTAACCTGTTTGGGCTGCAGGGGCAGTATTGAGTAGCCTGGATAAAAGGTGCCCATTTCAAACGGCCTCGTACTCAATTCTTGCTCGTACAATATGCATATTATTATTACTATTGGATAGAAAACACTCTCTAGTTTCTAAAACCGTTTGAATTATATCTGTGAGTAAAACAGAACTCATTTTGCAGCAAACTTCCTGACAGGAAGTGGAAAATCTGAAATCGATGCTCTGTTCTAGGGCCTGCCTATAAATGTGCTTGATATTTATTAGTATACATGCACTTCATACGCCTTCCACTAGATGTCAACAGGCAGTGAGAGAAGAAATGGAGTGTATAACATGATCTGAGGTCGAATAAAAGCTCTTGGCATGACGTGACTGTCACGATCGTCTTGATAAGAGAGATTGGACCAAGGCGCAGCGTGTGAGAAATACATCTTCCTTTTAATTATACGAAGACGTAACACGAAACACTTATACAAACTAACAAAAACAACAAACGACCGTGAAGCTATGAACGTAGTGCACACACAGGCTACAGACGTATAACATAGACAATTACCCACAAATGCATGATGCCTATGGCTGCCTTAAATATGGCTCCCAATCAGAGACAAATGAAAGACATCTGTCTCTGATTGAGAGCCACTCAGGCAACCATAGACATACCTAGAAACATACACTCACCATAGACACAGCTAGACTTCTATACTAAACATAAACCCAACTACTCTAATAAACCCCCTAAACCTTACAACCACCCTAGACACTACAAAAAACACATACATTCCCCATGTCACACCCTGACCTAACTAAAATAATTAAGAAAACAAAGAATACTAAGGCCAGGGACAGTGACCCCAATTTCCTGTTTTCTGGAACGCGCAAGAAGGGACCTGGTATTGCCTTCTGTAGACGACGAATATCTCCGGCTTTGATTTTATTTGATAAATGTGACAATATCATCGTAAAGTATGTTTTTTCAATATAGTTTTATTAGATTATTGAAATTTTTTCGGGACGTTAGGCGTGTTGCTTTGTCTGCGTTTGTTCACGAAGGAGAGCTTCGCGCCACTTTGCTAGCTTTCCGTGCTAATTGACTGGAGAAGAGGACATTCTAAAACCAAACAACGATTGTTCCCGACAAAGGACCCCTTGTACAACATTCTGATGAAATATCATCAAAAGTAGGACCCATTTTATGATGCTATTTCATATATCTGTCGAACATGTTGTACTAGTAGTTTGCGCCCAGAGTTTGGGCACTCTCTCGCTATAACTAAGCTGGATGTCATAATGAAGTTATTTTTAGAATTCTAACACGGCGATTGCATTAAGAACTAGTGTATCTATCATTTCCTATACAACATGTATTTTTTAGTAATGTTTATGAATAGTTATTTGGTCAGAATAGTTGAGTGTCATAAAAATATCGGGACTTTCTGGGAAAAAGATGCTACGTTAGCACAATGTATAACCACTGATTTCAGCTCTAAATATGCACATTTTCGAACAAAACATAAGTGTATGTATAACCTGATGTTATAGGACTGTCATCTGATGATGCTTATCAAGGTTAGTCAAAAATTATATATCTTTTGCTGGTTTGTTACGATCGCTAACTTTTGCTGCTGGTAAATGGCTTGTGTTTCTGGCTATTGTGGTAAGCTAATATAATGCTATATTGTGTTTTCGCTGTAAAACACTTAAGAAATCGGAAATATTGTCTGGAATCACAAGATGCCTGTCTTTCATTTGCTGTACACTATGTATTTTTCAGAAATGTTTTATGATGAGTATTTAGGTATTTGACGTTGGTGTCTGTAATTACTCTGGCTGCTTCGGTGCTATTTCTGACGGTAGCTGTGATGGTAGCTGCAATGTAAAACTGATTTATACCTCAAATATGCACATTTTTCGAACAAAACATAGATTTATTGTATAACATGTTATAAGACTGTCATCTGATGAAGTTGTTTCTTGGTTAGTTTGGTTGGTTCTTGGTTAGTTAGGTTGGTTTGTGCATGCTACCTGTGCTGTGAAAAATGTCTGTCCTTTTTTGTATTTGGTGGTGAGCTAACATAAATATACGTGGTGTTTTCGCTGTAAAACATTTTAAAAATCGGACATGTTGGCTGGATTCACAAGATGTTTATCTTTCATATGCTGTATTGGACTTCTTAAAGTGTGAAAGTTAAATATTTCTAAAAAATATCTTTTGAATTTCGCGCCCTGCACTTGAAGTGGCTGTTGTCATATTGTGCCCGGCTTCGGGCTTGCAGCCCAAAGAAGTTAACCAATGAGACGTAAGCTTTCAGACCTGTATGACTCAGCACTGAGTGTCATCTTTCACCTCTGATGTCACACACCACGTCACCATGGTAACTCCAATCAGGCTTACCTGCAGATAAAGAGAAGAGAGAGAGAGAGGAGGAGAGAGGAGGAGAGAAAAGGAGAGAGGAGGAGAGAGGAGAAGAGAAGAGAGAAGAAGAGAGGAGGAGATTGGAGGAGAGAGGAGGAGAGAAGGAGAGAGAAGAAGAGAGGAGGAGAGAGGAGGAGAGAAGGAGAGAGAAGAAGAGAGGAGGAGAGAGGAGAGTGAAAGAGCATGTGATTAGTTAAACAATAGCAATGACACATTTTACATTATCACAAAACTGTCATAGCCTTCTGAGCAAAAGCCAAAGAAACTGGGAGCCAACGTACATCACCAGGAATCAGACCCTGTTTTGATAAATCACAACACTGCTGTTGATTCTCTGCACCAACTGACTGACTAACACAATCAGAGAAGATCCAAACACAATAACTAGTATTTTCTTTGACAGTGTTGCTTATTCCATATCTATTTATATCTATAAGACATTAAAAAAAAACTTTCTGATGTCTGTCTATTATCTTTCCTTTTGTTCCTCTGTTATCCCTGTTCTCTCTGTTCTCTCTGTTCTCTCTGTTCTCTCTCTGTTCTCTCTGTTCTCTCTGTTCTCTCTCTGTTCTCTCTGTTCTCTCTGTTCTCTCTGTTCTCTCTGTTTCTCTCTCTGTTCTCTCTCTGTTCTCTCTCTGTTTTATCCCTGTTCCCTCTGTTCTCTCTGTTCTCTCTGTTCTCTCTGTTATCTCTGTTATCTCTCTGTTCTCTCTCTGTACTCTCTGTTCTCTCTGTTCTCTCTGTTCTCCCTCTGTTATCTCCCTGTTCTCTCTGTTCTATCTCTGTTCTCTCTCTGTTCTCACTGTTATCTCTCTGTTCTATCTCTATGTTCTCTCTGTTCTCTCTGTTCTCTCTCTGTTCTCACTGTTATCTCTCTCTGTTCTCACTGTTCTCCCTCTGTTCTCACTCTGTTATCTCTCTGTTCTCTCTCTCTGTTCTCTCTGTTCTCTCTCTGTTCTCACTGTTATCTCTCTCTGTTCTCTCTCTGTTCTCTCTCTGTTCTCCCTCTGTTCTCACTCTGTTATCTCTCTGTTCTCTCTGTTCTCTCTGTTATCTCTCTGTTCTCTCTCTCTGTTTCTCTCTCTGTTCTCTCTCTGTTCTCTCTGTTCTCTCTCTGTTCTCTCTCTGTTCTCTCTGTTCTCTCTGTTCTCTCCCTGTTCTCTCTCTGTTATGTCTCTGTTCTCTCTCTGTTCTCTCTGTTCTCTCTGTTCTCTCTGTTCTCTCTCTGTTCTCTCTCTGTTTCTCTCTCTGTTCTCTCTCTGTTCTCTCTGTTCTCTCTGTTCTCTCTGTTCTCTCCCTGTTCTCTCTCTGTTATGTCTCTGTTCTCTCTCTGTTCTCTATGTTCTCTCTGTTCTCTCTGTTCTCTCCCTGTTCTCTCTGTTCCCCCTGTTCTCCCTGTTCTCTCTGTTCTCTCTCTCTGTTTCTCTCTCTGTTCTCTCTCTGTTTCTCTCTCTGTTTCTCTCTCTGTTCTCTCTCTGTTCTCTCTGTTCTCTCTCTGTTCTCTCTCTGTTCTCTCTGTTCTCTCTGTTCTCTCTCTGTTCTCTCCCTGTTCTCTCTCTGTTATGTCTCTGTTCTCTCCCTGGTCTCTATGTTCTCTCTGTTCTCTCTGTTCTCTCTGTTCTCTCCCTGTTCTCTCTCTGTTATGTCTCTGTTCTCTCTCTGTTCTCTCCCTGTTCTCTCCCTGTTCTCTCTGTTCTCTCTGTTCTCTCCTCCTGTTCTCTCTGTTCTCTCTGTTCTCTCTCTGTTTCTCTCTGTTCTCTCTGTTCTCTCTCTCTGTTTCTCTCTCTGTTCTCTCTCTGTTTCTCTCTCTGTTTCTCTCTCTGTTTCTCTCTCTGTTCTCTCTCTGTTCTCTCTGTTCTCTCTCTGTTCTCTCTCTGTTCTCTCTGTTCTCTCTGTTCTCTCTCTGTTCTCTCTGTTCTCTCTCTGTTCTCTCTCTGTTCTCTCTGTTCTCTCTGTTCTCTCTCTGTTCTCTCCCTGTTCTCTCTCTGTTATGTCTCTGTTCTCTCTCTGTTCTCTCCCTGTTCTCTCTGTTCTCTCTGTTCTCTCTGTTCTCTCTGTTCTCCCTGTTCTCTCTCTGTTCTCTCTCTGTTATGTCTCTGTTCTCTCTCTGTTCTCTCCCTGTTCTCTCTGTTCTCTCCCTGTTCTCTCTCTGTTATGTCTCTGTTCTCTCTCTGTTAACTCCCTGTTCTCTCTGTTTCTCTCTCTGTTCTCTCTGTTCTCTCTGTTCTCTCTCTGTTTCTCTCTCTGTTCTCTCTCTGTTCTCTCTCTGTTCTCTCCCTGTTCTCTCTCTGTTCTCTCTGTTCTCTCTGTTCTCTCTGTTATCCCTGTTCTCTCTCTGTTCTCTCTCTGTTCTCTCTGTTCTCTCTGTTCTCTCTGTTCTCTCTCTGTTCTCTCTCTGTTCTCTCTGTTCTCTCCCTGTTCTCTCTCTGTTCTCTCTCTGTTCTCTCTCTGTTCTCTCTCTGTTCTCTCTCTGTTCTCTCTCTGTTCTCTCTCTGTTCTCTCTGTTCTCTCTGTTCTCTCTCTGTTCTCTCTGTTCTCTCTCTGTTTCTCTCTCTGTTCTCTCTGTTCTCTCCCTGTTCTCTCTGTTCTCTCTCTGTTTCTCTCCCTGTTCTCTCTCTGTTCTCTCTCTGTTCTCTCTGTTCTCTCTCTCTGTTTCTCTCTCTGTTCTCTCTGTTCTCTCTGTTCTCTCCCTGTTCTCTCTGTTCTCTCTGTTTCTCTCTCTGTTCTCTCTGTTCTCTCCCTGTTCTCTCTGTTCTCTCTCTGTTTCTCTCCCTGTTCTCTCTCTGTTATGTCTCTGTTCTCTCTCTGTTCTCTCTCTGTTTCTCTCTCTATTCTCTCTATTCTCTCTGTTTCTCTCTCTGTTCTCTCTGTTCTCTCTCTGTTTCTCTCTCTGTTCTCTCTGTACTCTCTGTTCTCTCTCTGTTGTGTCCCTGTTCTCTCTGTTCTCTCTCTGTTCTCTCTCTGTTCTCTCTGTTCTCTCTCTGTTCTCTCTGTTCTCTCTCTGTTCTCCCTGTTCTCTCTCTGTTCTATCTCTGTTTCTCTCTCTGTTCTCTCTGTTCTCTCTGTACTCTCTGTTCTCTCTCTGTTCTCTCTGTTCTCTCTCTGTTCTCTCTCTGTTCTCTCTCTGTTCTCTCCCTGTTCTCTCTCTGTTCTCTCTCTGTTCTCTCTCTGTTTCTCTCTCTGTTCTCTCCCTGTTCTCTCTCTGTTCTCTCTCTGTTCTCTCCCTGTTCTCTCTCTGTTCTCTCTCTGTTCTCTCTGTTTCTCTCTCTGTTCTCTCTCTGTTCTCTCTCTGTTCTCTCTCTCTGTTCTCTCTCTCTGTTCTCTCTCTGTTCTCTCTGTTTCTCTCTCTGTTCTCTCTCTGTTCTCTCTGTTCTCTCCCTGTTCTCTCCCTGTTCTCTCTCTGTTCTCTCTGTTCTCTCCCTGTTCTCTCTCTGTTCTCTCTCTGTTCTCTCCCTGTTCTCTCACTGTTCTCTCTCAGTTATCTCTCTGTTCTCTCTTTGTTCTCTCTTTGATCTCTATCTGTATCTCTATGTTCTCTCTGTTCTCCCTCTGTTCTCTCTCTGTAACTCTCTGTTCTCTCTGTGTATCTCTCTGTTCTCTCTCTGTAACTTTCTGTTCTCTCTCTGTAACTCTCTGTTCTCTCTCTGTAACTTTCTGTTCTCTCTCTGTAACTCTCTGTTCTCTCTCTGGCTCCACAGAAAAGAGAGACCTGGGGGTGTTCCCATCTAAATGATTTTCTAAACATTTTCTAAGCTCCTCTCTACTCTTCACCCCCTCACAGACCACCAAGAACACACACACACACACACACACACACACACACACACACACACATTCAATCATCTCCAAGCACGGACAGATACCCACACATATCCACACTCATTCTCCCTGTGTGTGTGTGTGTGTGTGTGTGTGTGTGTGTGTGTGTGTGTGTGTGTGTGTGTGTGTGTGTGTGTGTGTGTGTGTGTGTGTGTGGTCTAATGCTCTTCCTCTGCAATATGGAGCATCACATTAAGGTTTCATGGCCTGCCCTTGGCTTCTCTCCTCTGGCAAGGCATGCTAGTACACACACACACACACACACACACACACACACACACACACACACACACACACACACACACACACACACACACACACACACACACACACACACACACACACACACACACACACACGGTTAAATCCATTTGAATTCAATAACTTTTTGTGATCCATTTTGATTTAAACATCCATATAATATGTTTGTCCATTAAACAACCCTTTCCATATGTTTGTCCATGGAAGAAGTGGTTAAAATTGACTTTTTTGGACCTGACTGCAAACACATTCAGGAGACAAACGTGCTCTAAGTTTTCCCCAAACTACCATGATCTTCATTGGTTGAGTTCATTTTAAAGCTTCCAAAACAGTGATGATGTGAAAGTTTTTGATTATTTCTTTAAAAGTATATAATATAGTACCAGTCAAAAGACTAATTTCAAGGTTTTTTCTTACTTAGACTATTTACTACATTGTAGAATAATAGTGAATGTTTACTAAAAGAAAAATGATCAAATTAATTATTTCTTCAACCTGAGACTCGTTGGCCTTGGCTCGTTTTTCTTTTTTAAGATATGCACGTATGTGTGTTTTGGTACAGTACCGTTCAAAAGTTTGGGGTCACTGAGAAATGTCTTTGAAAGGAAAACACATTAAAACAACATCAAATTGATCAAAAATACAGTTTAGACATTGTTAATGTTGTAAATGACTATTGTAGCTGGAAACGGCTGATTTTTAATGGAATATCTACATAGGCGTACAGAGGCCCGTTATCAGCAACCATCACTCCTGTGTTCCAATGGCACGCTGTGTTAGCTAGTCCAAGTTTATCATTTTAAAACTCTAATTGATGTCACGCCCTGACCTTAGTTATCTTTGTTTTCTTTATTATTTTGGTTAGGTCAGGGTCTGACGAGGGTGGTATGTGTGTTTTTGTCTTGTCTAGGGTTTTTGTATGTCTAGATTGTGTGTCTAGTCTAGACATATGTAGGTCTACGGTGGCCTGGATTGGTTCCCAATCAGAGGCAGCTGTTTATCGTTGTCTCTGATTGGGGATCCTATTTAGGTTGCCATTTTCCAGTTTGGTTTGTGGGTTCTTGTCTATGTTGATGTTGCATGTCTGCACTCGTTGTTTATAGCGTTTCACGTTTGTTTTGTTATTTTGTTAGTTTGTTTGTGTTCTTCGTGTTCAGTCGTCTTCTATTAAAAATATGTATTCACATCGCGCTGAGCTTTGGTCTCCTCACTACGACGAACGTGACAGTTGATCATTAGAAAACCCTTTTGCAATTATGTTAGCACAGCTGAAAACTGTTGTACTGATTAAAGAAGCAATAAAACTGGCCTTTTTTAGACTAGTTGAGTATCTGGAGCATCAGCATTTGTGAGTTCGATTACAGGCTCAGAATGGCCAGAAACAAAGACCTTTCCTCTGAAACTCATCAGTCTATTCTTGTTCTGAGAAATTAAGTCTATTCCATGCGAGAAATTGCCAAGAAACTGAAGATCTCGTACAACGCTGTGTACTACTCCTTTCACAGAACAGCGCAAACTGGCTCTAACCAGAATAGAAAGAGGAGTGGGAGGCCCCGGTGCACAACTGAGCAGCAGTCTCAACGTCAACAGTGAAGAGGCGACTCTGGGATGCTGGCCTTCTAGACAGAGTTCCAACACTACTTTAGGAAACTAGGCATATGACATCCGTCAAACACAGCACGCAACAACCAACCACGTCCGTCAAACACAGCACGCAACAGCCAACCACGTCCGTCAAAACACAGCACGCAACAGCCAACCACGTCCGTCAAACACAGCACGCAACAGCCAACCACGTCCGTCAAACACAGCACGCAACAGCCAACCACGTCCGTCAAACACAGCACGCAACAGCCAACCACGTCCGTCAAACACAGCACGCAACAGCCAACCACAGCATACAACAGCCAACCACAGCACCGATAAAGGATGATATCCATCCGTACTTTTGCCACGTAGGGAATTTGTGTCACTAGATCTTCTCAAAGAGTAGTTGAGTACCGCTGGTATAAACCATGTCTCTACAACTGTAAAACATGTAGCGCAAATATTCTACCAATGTATGTGTTCAAGTGACTGATTGAATGAATCCTTAATTTCAGTATCTGCTAAATTTGGCTCAGAACCTTGTTTTGAGAATGAAAAAGGATATCTCAGTTTTCAAAGGCTCAGCTTGGAGAGAAGAAGACTCGTGAGGTGTTGG
>NW_024059483.1:0-35150 GCF_016432855.1 Salvelinus namaycush | reverse complement strand
ACACAGGGAGCAGAGAGGGACAGGACACAGGGTGCAGAGAGGGACAGGACACAGGGAGAAGAGAGGGACAGGACACAGGGAGAAGAGAGGGACACAGGGAGCAGAGAGGGGCAGGACACAGGGAGCAGAGAGGGACACGGGGAGCAGAGTGGACACAGGGAGCAGAGGGGGACAGGACACAGGGTGCAGAGAGGGACAGGACACAGGGTGCAGAGAGGGACAGGACACAGGGTGCAGAGAGGGACACAGGGAGCAGAGAGGGACACAGGGAGCAGAGAGGGGCAGGATACAGGGAGCAGAGAGGGACACAGGATGCAGAGAGGGACAGGACACAGGGTGCAGAGAGGGACACAGGGAGCAGAGAGAGACAGGACACAGGGTGCAGAGAGGGGCAGGACACAGGGAGCAGAGAGGGACAGGACACAGGGAGCAGAGAGGGACAGGACATAGGGAGCAGAGAGGGGCAGGATACAGGGAGCCAGCTGCAGCCTCTCAGTATATATAATAGTATAGTATTGACTGTAATACAGACCATGTGAGCCAGTTCATGAGAGATGACTGTAGCGATCCACTCTTTGTCTCCATTGGACGAGCTGGCAGGGTTAAAGAGCAGGGCTGTCTCTCTGTAGGTGATCAGACCCCAGTTCTCCATGGCTCCAGCACTGAAGTCAGGCAGAGCTATCTGGTCTACAGAGTAAAGGAGCTGACGTATCCATCACAACACTTAACAATGGGGTGAGTCTCAAATGGTGCCCTAAATGGTGCCCTATTCCCTATATATAGTGCACTACTTTAGCCTAGAGGCCTATGGGCCCTGGTCAAAGGTAGGGTCCCTACAAAGGGAATAGGGTGCCATTTGTGACGCAGTAGGAATCTCTCTTCAACAACAGACAGGGAATCCGAGAGGAAGGATATTACTCTCTAAGTATTACCTGATTTGGTCAGAGGATAGCTGGAAATGTAGTAGTTTTCAAAGAACTCCAGGATTGGTCCAGTTTTTTCGAGGGCGTAATTTCCCTGGCCCTCAGCAATGGCCTGTTTACGAGCCCAAATCCTGATCTGGAAATAAAGACATGTTTTCCCGCATGAGATCCTGTACCCTGGGGGGCCTCATTTATTAAACATCCTGTACCCTGGGGCCTCATTTATAAAACATCCTGTACCCTGGAGGGCCTCATTTATAAAACATCCTGTACCCTGGGGCCTCATTTATAAACATCCTGTACCATGGGGCCTCATTTATAAAACATCCTGTACCCTGGGGCCTCATTTATAAAACATCCTGTACCCAGGGGCCTCATTTATTAAACATCCTGTACCCTGGGGCCTCATTTATAAAACATCCTGTACCCTGGGGGGCCTCATTTATAAAACATCCTGTACCCTGGGGCCTCATTTATAAAACATCCTGTACCCTGGGGGGCCTCATTTATAAAACATCCTGTACCCAGGGGCCTCATTTATTAAACATCCTGTACCCTGGGGCCTCATTTATAAAACATCCTGTACCCTGGGGGGCCTCATTTATAAAACATCCTGTACCCTGGGGCCTCATTTATAAAACATCCTGTACCCTGGGGGGCCTCATTTATAAAACATCCTGTACCCTGGGGCCTCATTTATAAAACATCCTGTACCCTGGGGCCTCATTTATAAAACATCCTGTACCCTGGGGCCTCATTTATAAAACATCCTGTACCCTGGGGCCTCATTTATAAAACATCCTGTACCCTGGGGGCCCTCATTTATAAAACATCCTGTACCCTGGGGCCTCATTTATAAAACATCCTGTACCCCGGGGCCTCATTTATAAAACATCCTGTACCCTGGGGGGCCTCATTTATAAAACGTCCTGTACCCTGGGGCCTCATTTATAAAACATCCTGTACCCTGGGGCCTCATTTATAAAACATCCTGTACCCTGGGGGGCCTCATTTATAAAACATCCTGTACCCTGGGGCCTCATTTATAAAACATCCTGTACCCTGGGGCCTCATTTATAAAACATCCTGTACCCTGGGGCCTCATTTATAAAACATCCTGTACCCTGGGGCCTCATTTATAAAACATCCTGTACCCTGGGGGGCCTCATTTATAAAACATCCTGTACCCTGGGGCCTCATTTATAAAACACCCTGTACCCTGGGGCCTCATTTATTAAACATCCTGTACCCTGGGGCCTCATTTATAAAACATCCTGTACCCTGGGCCTCATTTATAAAACATCCTATACCCTGGGACCTCGTTTATAAAACATCCTGTACCCTGGGACCTCATTTATAAAACATCCTGTACCCTGGGGCCTCATTTATAAAACATCCTGTACCCTGTGGCCTCATTTATAAAACATCCTGTACCCAGGGGCCTCATTTATAAAACATCCTGTACCCTGGGGCCTCATTTATAAAACATCCTGTACCCTGGGGGGCCTCATTTATAAAACATCCTGTACCCTGGGGCCTCATTTATAAAACATCCTGTACCCTGGGGCCTCATTTATAAAACATCCTGTACCCTGGGGCCTCATTTATAAAACATCCTGTACCCTGGGGGCCCTCATTTATAAAACATCCTGTACCCTGGGGCCTCATTTATAAAACATCCTGTACCCCGGGGCCTCATTTATAAAACACCCTGTACCCTGGGGCCTCATTTATTAAACATCCTGTACCCTGGGGCCTCATTTATAAAACATCCTGTACCCTGGGCCTCATTTATAAAACATCCTATACCCTGGGACCTCGTTTATAAAACATCCTGTACCCTGGGACCTCATTTATAAAACATCCTGTACCCTGGGGCCTCATTTATAAAACATCCTGTACCCTGTGGCCTCATTTATAAAACATCCTGTACCCAGGGGCCTCATTTATAAAACATCCTGTACCCTGGGGCCTCATTTATAAAACATCCTGTACCCTGGGCCTCATTTATAAAACATCCTATACCCTGGGACCTCGTTTATAAAACATCCTGTACCCTGGGACCTCATTTATAAAACATCCTGTACCCTGGGGCCTCATTTATAAAACATCCTGTACCCTGTGGCCTCATTTATAAAACATCCTGTACCCAGGGGCCTCATTTATAAAACATCCTGTACCCTGGGGCCTCATTTATAAAACATCCTGTACCCTGGGGGGCCTCATTTATAAAACATCCTGTACCCTGGGGCCTCATTTATAAAACATCCTGTACCCTGGGGCCTCATTTATAAAACATCCTGTACCCTGGGGCCTCATTTATAAAACATCCTGTACCCTGGGGCCTCATTTATAAAACATCCTGTACCCTGGGGGCCCTCATTTATAAAACATCCTGTACCCTGGGGCCTCATTTATAAAACATCCTGTACCCCGGGGCCTCATTTATAAAACACCCTGTACCCTGGGGCCTCATTTATTAAACATCCTGTACCCTGGGGCCTCATTTATAAAACATCCTGTACCCTGGGCCTCATTTATAAAACATCCTATACCCTGGGACCTCGTTTATAAAACATCCTGTACCCTGGGACCTCATTTATAAAACATCCTGTACCCTGGGGCCTCATTTATAAAACATCCTGTACCCTGTGGCCTCATTTATAAAACATCCTGTACCCAGGGGCCTCATTTATAAAACATCCTGTACCCAGGGGCCTCATTTATAAAACATCCTGTACCCTGGGGGGCCTCATTTATAAAACATCCTGTACCCTGGGGCCTCATTTATTAAACATCCTGTACCCTGGGGCCTCATTTATAAAACATCCTGTCAGTCAGAGATTTCCCAGTGAGATTTTTCTGACCTTAAACTGCAAGGGGAAAGAAATGGTCTGACCTTAAACTGACCTTAAACTGATCTTAAACTGCAAGGGGAAAGAAATGGTCTGACCTTAAACTGACCTTAAACTGACCTTAAACTGCAAGGGGAAAGAAATGGTCTGACCTTAAACTGCAAGGGGAAAGAAATGGTCTGTCCTTAAACTTCAAGGGAAAAGAAATGGTCTGACCTTAAACTGCAAGGGGAAAGAAATGGTCTGACCTTAAACTGACCTTAAACTGCAAGGGGAAAGAAATGGTCTGACCTTAAACTGACCTTAAACTGACCTTAAACTGCAAGGGGAAAGAAATGGTCTGACCTTAAACTGCAAGGGGAAAGAAATGGTCTGTCCTTAAACTTCAAGGGAAAAGAAATGGTCTGACCTTAAACTGCAAGGGGAAAGAAATGGTCTGACCTTAAACTGACCTTAAACTGCAAGGCGAAAGAAATGGTCTGTCCTTAAACTGCAAGGGGAAAGAAATGGTCTGACCTTAAACTGACCTTAAACTGCAAGGGGAAAGAAATGGTCTGACCTTAAACTGCAAGGGGAAAGAAATGGTCTGTCCTTAAACTTCAAGGGGATAGAAATGGTCTGACCTTAAACTGACCTTAAACTGCAAGGGGAAAGAAATGGTCTGACCTTAAACTGCAAGGGGAAAGAAATGGTCTGACCCTAAACTGACCTTAAACTGCAAGGGGAAAGAAATGGTCTGACCTTAAACTGACCTTAAACTGCAAGGGGAAAGAAATGGTCTGACCTTAAACTGAAAGGGGAAAGAAATGGTCTGACCTTAAACTGACCTTAAACTGCAAGGGGAAAGAAATGGTCTGACCTTAAACTGACCTTAAACTGCAAGGGGAAAGAAATGGTCTGACCTTAAACTGACCTTAAACTGCAAGGGGAAAGAAATGGTCTGACCTTAAACTGAAAGGGGAAAGAAATGGTCTGACCTTAAACTGACCTTAAACTGCAAGGGGAAAGAAATGGTCTGACCTTAAACTGACCTTAAACTGCAAGGGGAAAGAAATGGTCTGACCTTAAACTGCAAGGGGAAAGAAATGGTCTGTCCTTAAACTTCAAGGGAAAAGAAATGGTCTGACCTTAAACTGCAAGGGGAAAGAAATGGTCTGACCTTAAACTGACCTTAAACTGCAAGGCGAAAGAAATGGTCTGTCCTTAAACTGCAAGGGGAAAGAAATGGTCTGACCTTAAACTGACCTTAAACTGCAAGGGGAAAGAAATGGTCTGACCTTAAACTGCAAGGGGAAAGAAATGGTCTGTCCTTAAACTTCAAGGGGATAGAAATGGTCTGACCTTAAACTGACCTTAAACTGCAAGGGGAAAGAAATGGTCTGACCTTAAACTGCAAGGGGAAAGAAATGGTCTGACCCTAAACTGACCTTAAACTGCAAGGGGAAAGAAATGGTCTGACCTTAAACTGACCTTAAACTGCAAGGGGAAAGAAATGGTCTGACCTTAAACTGAAAGGGGAAAGAAATGGTCTGACCTTAAACTGACCTTAAACTGCAAGGGGAAAGAAATGGTCTGACCTTAAACTGACCTTAAACTGCAAGGGGAAAGAAATGGTCTGACCTTAAACTGACCTTAAACTGCAAGGGGAAAGAAATGGTCTGACCTTAAACTGAAAGGGGAAAGAAATGGTCTGACCTTAAACTGACCTTAAACTGCAAGGGGAAAGAAATGGTCTGACCTTAAACTGACCTTAAACTGCAAGGGGAAAGAAATGGTCTGACCTTAAACTGCAAGGGGAAAGAAATGGTCTGTCCTTAAACTTCAAGGGAAAAGAAATGGTCTGACCTTAAACTGCAAGGGGAAAGAAATGGTCTGACCTTAAACTGACCTTAAACTGCAAGGCGAAAGAAATGGTCTGTCCTTAAACTGCAAGGGGAAAGAAATGGTCTGACCTTAAACTGACCTTAAACTGCAAGGGGAAAGAAATGGTCTGACCTTAAACTGCAAGGGGAAAGAAATGGTCTGTCCTTAAACTTCAAGGGGATAGAAATGGTCTGACCTTAAACTGACCTTAAACTGCAAGGGGAAAGAAATGGTCTGACCTTAAACTGCAAGGGGAAAGAAATGGTCTGACCCTAAACTGACCTTAAACTGCAAGGGGAAAGAAATGGTCTGACCTTAAACTGACCTTAAACTGCAAGGGGAAAGAAATGGTCTGACCTTAAACTGAAAGGGGAAAGAAATGGTCTGACCTTAAACTGACCTTAAACTGCAAGGGGAAAGAAATGGTCTGACCTTAAACTGACCTTAAACTGCAAGGGGAAAGAAATGGTCTGACCTTAAACTGACCTTAAACTGCAAGGGGAAAGAAATGGTCTGACCTTAAACTGACCTTAAACTGCAAGGGGAAAGAAATGGTCTGTCCTTAAACTTCAAGGGGATAGAAATGGTCTGACCTTAAACTGCAAGGGGAAAGAAATGGTCTGACCTTAAACTGACCTTAAACTGCAAGGGGAAAGAAATGGTCTGTCCTTAAACTTCAAGGGGATAGAAATGGTCTGACCTTAAACTGACCTTAAACTTCAAGGGGAAAGAAATGGTCTGACCTTAAACTGCAAGGGGAAAGAAATGGTCTGACCTTAAACTGCAAGGGGAAAGAAATGGTCTGACCTTAAGCTGCAAGGGGATAGAAATGGTCTGACCTTAAACTGACCTTAAACTTCAAGGGGAAAGAAATGGTCTGACCTTAAACTGCAAGGGGAAAGAAATGGTCTGACCTTAAACTGACCTTAAACTGCAAGGGGAAAGAAATGGTCTGACCTTAAACTGCAAGGGGAAAGAAATGGTCTGACCTTAAACTGCAAGGGGAAAGAAATGGTCTGACCTTAAACTGCAAGGGGAAAGAAATGGTCTGACCTTAAACTGCAAGGGGAAAGAAATGGTCTGACCTTAAACTGCAAGGGGAAAGAAATGGTCTGACCTTAAACTGCAAGGGGAAAGAAATGGTCTGACCTTAAACTGACCTTAAACTGCAAGGGGAAAGAAATGGTCTGACCTTAAACTGACCTTAAACTGACCTTAAACTGCAAGGGGAAAGAAATGGTCTGACCTTAAACTGACCTTAAACTGCAAGGGGAAAGAAATGGTCTGACCTTAAACTGACCTTAAACTGCAAGGGGAAAGAAATGGTCTGACCTTAAACTGCAAGGGGAAAGAAATGGTCTGACCTTAAACTGACCTTAAACTGCAAGGGGAAAGAAATGGTCTGACCTTAAACTGCAAGGGGAAAGAAATGGTCTGTCCTTGAACTGCAAGGGGAAAGAAATGGTCTGACCTTAAACTGCAAGGGGAAAGAAATGGTCTGACCTTAAACTGACCTTAAACTGCAAGGGGAAAGAAATGGTCTGACCTTAAACTGCAAGGGGAAAGAAATGGTCTGACCTTAAACTGAAAGGGGAAAGAAATGGTCTGACCTTAAACTGCAAGGGGAAAGAAATGGTCTGACCTTAAACTGACCTTAAACTGCAAGGGGAAAGAAATGGTCTGACCTTAAACTGACCTTAAACTGCAAGGGGAAAGAAATGGTCTGACCTTAAACTGCAAGGGGAAAGAAATGGTCTGACCTTAAACTGACCTTAAACTTCAAGGGGAAAGAAATGGTCTGACCTTAAACTGCAAGGGGAAAGAAATGGTCTGACCTTAAACTGCAAGGGGAAAGAAATGGTCTGACCTTAAACTGCAAGGGGAAAGAAATGGTCTGACCTTAAACTGCAAGGGGAAAGAAATGGTCTGACCTTAAACTGCAAGTAAAAAGAAATGGTCTGACCTTAAACTGCAAGGGGAAAGAAATGGTCTGACCTTAAACTGACCTTAAACTGCAAGGGGAAAGAAATGGTCTGACCTTAAACTGACCTTAAACTGCAAGGGGAAAGAAATGGTCTGTCCTTAAACTGCAAGGGGAAAGAAATGGTCTGACCTTAAACTGACCTTAAACTTCAAGGGGAAAGAAATGGTCTGACCTTAAACTGCAAGTAAAAAGAAATGGTCTGACCTTAAACTGCAAGGGGAAAGAAATGGTCTGACCTTAAACTGCAAGGGGAAAGAAATGGTCTGTCCTTGAACTGCAAGGGGAAAGAAATGGTCTGACCTTAAACTGCAAGGGGAAAGAAATGGTCTGACCTTAAACTGCAAGGGGAAAGAAATGGTCTGACCTTAAACTGCAAGGGGAAAGAAATGGTCTGACCTTAAACTGCAAGGGGAAAGAAATGGTATGACCTTAAACTGCAAGGGGAAAGAAATGGTCTGACCTTAAACTGCAAGGGGAAAGAAATGGTCTGACCTTAAACTGACCTTAAACTGCAAGGGGAAAGAAATGGTCTGACCTTAAACTGCAAGGGGAAAGAAATGGTCTGACCTTAAACTGCAAGGGGAAAGAAATGGTCTGACCTTAAACTGCAAGGGGAAAGAAATGGTCTGATCTTAAACTGCAAGGGGAAAGAAATGGTCTGTCCTTAAACTGCAAGGGGAAAGAAATGGTCTGACCTTAAACTGCAAGGGGAAAGAAATGGTATGACCTTAAACTGCAAGGGGAAAGAAATGGTATGACCTTGAACTGCAAGGGGAAAGAAATGGTCTGACCTTAAACTGCAAGGGGAAAGAAATGGTATGACCTTGAACTGCAAGGGGAAAGAAATGGTCTGACCTTAAACTGCAAGGGGAAAGAAATGGTCTGTCCTTAAACTGCAAGGGGAAAGAAATGGTCTGTCCTTGAACTGCAAGGGGAAAGAAATGGTCTGACCTTAAACTGCAAGGGGAAAGAAATGGTCTGTCCTTAAACTGCAAGGGGAAAGAAATGGTCTGTCCTTGAACTGCAAGGGGAAAGAAATGGTCTGACCTTAAACTGCAAGGGGAAAGAAATGGTCTGTCCTTAAACTGCAAGGGGAAAGAAATGGTCTGACCTTAAACTGCAAGGGGAAAGAAATGGTCTGACCTTAAACTGCAAGGGGAAAGAAATGGTCTGTCCTTAAACTGCAAGGGGAAAGAAATGGTCTGTCCTTAAACTGCAAGGGGAAAGAAATGGTCTGTCCTTAAACTGCAAGGGGAAAGAATAGCCATACATAACCAGCAGGAAAATCACTGACGTCAAGTCTAGACTCTGAGTAGAGATAAGATCATTTCCACGTCAAAGTAAGGTTTTATAAATAACTACTAATACGTGGTTTTCTGCGTCAGTCATTAAGATCAGAATTGATGGTAAATCCGTTTTATAAATGAGGGTCTCTGCCACCAGCTGTACTGATCTGTAGAGACCGACAGAGGGCAGCATAGAGAAACAAACCAATAATGTCTCCCTCATCCAGTTTGGCAATGAGGCCCTATATCTACTTTCCAAGTTGCCCCTAGAGACGCTGATCTGGGATCAGTTTGGCAATGAGGCCCTATATCTACTTTCCAAGTTGCCCCTAGAGACGCTGATCTGGGTTCAGTTTGGCAATGAGGCCCTAAATCTACTTTCCAAGTTGCCCCTAAAGACGCTGATCTGGGATCAGTTTGGCAATGAGGCCCTATATCTACTTTCCAAGTTGCCCCTAGAGACGCTGATCTGGGATCAGTTTGGCAATGAGGCCCTTTATCTCCTTTCCAAGTTGCCCCTAGAGACGCTGATCTGGGATCAGTTTGGCAATGAGGCCCTATATCTACTTTCCAAGTTGCCCCTAGAGACGCTGATCTGGGATCAGTTTGGCAATGAGGCCCTATATCTACTTTCCAAGTTGCCCCTAGAGACGCTGATCTGGGATCAGTTTGGCAATGAGGCCCTATATCTACTTTCCAAGTTGCCCCTAGAGACGCTGATCTGGGATCAGTTTGGCAATGAGGCCCTATATCTACTTTCCAAGTTGCCCCTAGAGACGCTGATCTGGGATCAGTTTGGCAATGAGGCCCTTTATCTACTTTCCAAGTTGCCCCTAGAGACGCTGATCTGGGATCAGTTTGGCAATGAGGCCCTTTATCTACTTTCCAAGTTGCCCCTAGAGACGCTGATCTGGGATCAGTTTGGCAATGAGGCCCTTTATCTACTTTCCAAGTTGCCCCTAGAGATGCTGATCTGGGATCAGTTTGGCAATGAGGCCCTTTATCTCCTTTCTAAGAGCAGTATCTCTTTAAGGTTAGGATTTGGGTGATCTCTTGTGAACAGAATACGTAAACAACTGACCAAATTATTCAACATTTTAGTTCTGGGATACCTGAGGTAAGGTTTGGGGGAGGAGAAACTGATCCTAGATCTGTACCTAGGGGAAACACCACTCCACCACCACTACTACCAACTAGAAACTGATCCTAGATCTGTACCTAGGGGAAACACCACTCCACCACCACTACTACCAACTAGAAACTGATCCTAGATCTGTACCTAGGGGAAACACCACTCCACCATCACTACTACCTACTAGAAACTGATCCTAGATCTGTAGCTAGGGGAAACACCACTCCACCATCACTACTACCTACTAGAAACTGATCCTAGATCTGTACCTAGGGGAAACACCACTCCACCATCACTACTACCTACTAGAAACTGATCCTAGATCTGTAGCTAGGGGAAACACCACTCCACCATCACTACTACCTACTAGAAACTGATCCTAGATCTGTAGCTAGGGGAAACACCACTCCACCATCACTACTACCTACTAGAAACTGATCCTAGATCTGTACCTAGGGGAAACTTCATCCCAGAGCAGCCAACGCAGACAAATAAGAACAAGAGCAGATTAATTAAAAAAAATATGTACCAAAACTTTTTCCCCTTCTGGTGACTGGATGAAACCGAACTCACTGACGACAAAGGCGAGTAGATAGGTTGACATGAGCGGTGTGGGTTCGAAGCTGGTCCGAGTAACATCCTGGCCGCTGACAGAGACATTGACTGAGGCTACAGGTGGAGACAGAGATACGGGTTAGTGAGCGTAGCAGAGACATTGACTGAGGCTACAGGTGGAGACAGAGATACGGGTTAGTGAGCGTAGCAGAGACATTGACTGAGGCTACAGGTGGAGACAGAGATACGGGTTAGTGAGCGTAGCAGAGACATTGACTGAGGCTACAGGTGGAGACAGAGATACGGGTTAGTGAGCGTAGCAGAGACATTGACTGAGGCTACAGGTGGAGACAGAGATACGGGTTAGTGAGCGTAGCAGAGACATTGACTGAGGCTACAGGTGGAGACAGAGATACGGGTTAGTGAGCGTAGCAGAGACATTGACTGAGGCTACAGGTGGAGACAGAGATACGGGTTAGTGAGCCGTAGCAGAGACATTGACTGAGGCTACAGGTGGAGACAGAGATACGGGTTAGTGAGCGTAGCAGAGACATTGACTGAGGCTACAGGTGGAGACAGAGATACGGGTTAGTGAGCGTAGCAGAGACATTGACTGAGGCTACAGGTGGAGACAGAGATACGGGTTAGTGAGCGTAGCAGAGACATTGACTGAGGCTACAGGTGGAGACAGAGATACGGGTTAGTGAGCGTAGCAGAGACATTGACTGAGGCTACAGGTGGAGACAGAGATACGGGTTAGTGAGCGTAGCAGAGACATTGACTGAGGCTACAGGTGGAGACAGAGATACGGGTTAGTGAGCGTAGCAGAGACATTGACTGAGGCTACAGGTGGAGACAGAGATACGGGTTAGTGAGCGTAGCAGAGACATTGACTGAGGCTACAGGTGGAGACAGAGATACGGGTTAGTGAGCATAGCAGAGACGTTGGTTTCCCCAGCAGCAGGAGTTCAGATCCCCACCGTGACAACATCAACACTCTGAGGTTCTACCATAGACTTAGATAAGGTTACAGAAGTTAGTATATAATCAATCGAGTACAGTAATGGATAAGCCTACAAAGTATATTTGTATGATTTATCTGATAGTATAGCAGCTTACTCTGAAAATGTTCAACAAAAAAAAGCAATGGTTGTTTTTTCTTCGGTCAGTTCTTGAGAGTTTGTCAGAACTTGTTCTCTCAGTCTGCAAGAGAGGTCAATTTAGCAGATTGTAGCATTAAACTCGCTAACTATAATTTAGGAAACAGATCCCAGATCCCATCCCCTTTGGACCTAGAAGCAGTCGTCAGCACACATAAATAGATGCATGCCATTGGCCAGAGATCAGGTTCCATGCTTACCTAGATTCATGCCATTGGCCAGAGATCAGGGTTCCATGCTTACCTAGATGCATGCCATTGGCCAGAGATCAGGGTTCCATGCTTACCTAGATTCATGCCATTGGCCAGAGATCAGGTTCCATGCTTACCTAGATTCATGCCATTGGCCAGAGCCAGGGTTCCATGCTTACCTAGATTCCTGCCATTGGCCAGAGATCAGGTTCCATGCTTACCTAGATGCATGCCATTGGCCAGAGATCAGGGTTCCATGCTTACCTAGATTCATGCCATTGGCCAGAGATCAGGGTTCCATGCGTACCTAGATTCATGCCATTGGCCAGAGATCAGGTTCCATGCTTACCTAGATTCATGCCATTGGCCAGAGATCAGGGTTCCATGCTTACCTAGATTCATGCCATTGGCCAGAGATCAGGGTTCCATGCTTACCTAGATTCATGCCATTGGCCAGAGATCAGGTTCCATGCTTACCTAGATTCATGCCATTGGCCAGAGATCAGGGTTCCATGCTTACCTAGATTCATGCCATTGGCCAGAGCCAGGGTTCCATGCTTACCTAGATTCATGCCATTGGCCAGAGATCAGGGTTCCATGCTTACCTAGATTCATGCCATTGGCCAGAGATCAGGGTTCCATACTTACCTAGATTCATGCCATTGGCCAGAGCCAGGGTTCCATGCTTACCTAGATTCATGCCATTGGCCAGAGATCAGGGTTCCATACTTACCTAGATTCATGCCATTGGCCAGAGATCAGGGTTCCATGCTTACCTAGATTCATGCCATTGGCCAGAGCCACTGTTCCATGTGCGTGGAGGAGGGTCATGTGGAACACGGCCTTCATGGCAGGTTCATCGAAGCAGGGGAAGGCTTTCCTGGCGTCCACAGGCTGCATCTGAGTGGTGGCTACAACCCTACCAACACACACAGTAACTGGTATTACTACAGTACTGAAGACTAGACTAGTTTAGACATGGTGACTGGTGGCTACAACCCTACCAACACACACAGTAACTGGTATTACTACAGTACTGAAGACTGATAGAGTTTAGACATGGTGACTGGTGGCTACAACTCTACCAACACACACAGTAACTGGTATTACTACAGTACTGAAGACTGATAGAGTTTAGACATGGTGACTGGTGGCTACAACTCTACCAACACACACAGTAACTGGTATTACTACAGTACTGAAGACTAGACTGATAGAGTTTAGACATGGTGACTGGTGGCTACAACCCTACCAACACACACAGTAACTGGTATTACTACAGTACTGAAGACTGATAGAGTTTAGACATGGTGACTGGTGGCTACAACTCTACCAACACACACAGTAACTGGTATTACTACAGTACTGAAGACTAGACTGATAGAGTTTAGACATGGTGACTGGTGGCTACAACCCTACCAACACACACAGTAACTGGTATTACTACAGTACTGAAGACTGATAGAGTTTAGACATGGTGACTGGTGGCTACAACTCTACCAACACACACAGTAACTGGTATTACTACAGTACTGAAGACTAGACTGATAGAGTTTAGACATGGTGACTGGTGGCTACAACTCTACCAACACACACAGTAACTGGTATTACTACAGTACTGAAGACTAGACTAGTTTAGACATGGTGACTGGTGGCTACAACTCTACCAACACACACAGTAACTGGTATTACTACAGTACTGAAGACTAGACTAGTTTAGACATGGTGACTGGTGACTACAACTCTACCAACACACACAGCAACTGGTATTACTACAGTACTGAAGACTAGACTAGTTTAGACATGGTGACTGGTGGCTACAACTCTACCAACACACACAGTAACTGGTATTACTACAGTACTGAAGACTAGACTGATAGAGTTTAGACATGGTGACTGGTGGCTACAACTCTACCAACACACACAGTAACTGGTATTACTACAGTACTGAAGACTAGACTGATAGAGTTTAGACATGGTGACTGGTGGCTACAACTCTACCAACACACACAGTAACTGGTATTACTACAGTACTGAAGACTAGACTGATAGAGTTTAGACATGGTGACTGGTGGCTACAACTCTACCAACACACACAGTAACTGGTATTACTACAGTACTGAAGACTAGACTGATAGAGTTTAGACATGGTGACTGGTGGCTACAACTCTACCAACACACACAGCAACTGGTATTACTACAGTACTGAAGACTAGACTGATAGAGTTTAGACATGGTGACTGGTGGCTACAACTCTACCAACACACACAGTAACTGGTATTACTACAGTACTGAAGACTAGACTAGTTTAGACATGGTGACTGGTGGCTACAACTCTACCAACACACACAGTAACTGGTATTACTACAGTACTGAAGACTAGACTAGTTTAGACATGGTGACTGGTGGCTACAACTCTACCAACACACACAGCAACTGGTATTACTACAGTACTGAAGACTAGACTAGTTTAGACATGGTGACTGGTGGCTACAACTCTACCAACACACACAGTAACTGGTATTACTACAGTACTGAAGACTAGACTGATAGAGTTTAGACATGGTGACTGGTGGCTACAACTCTACCAACACACACAGTAACTGGTATTACTACAGTACTGAAGACTGATAGAGTTTAGACATGGTGACTGGTGGCTACAACTCTACCAACACACACAGCAACTGGTATTACTACAGTACTGAAGACTAGACTAGTTTAGACATGGTGACTGGTGGCTACAACTCTACCAACACACACAGTAACTGGTATTACTACAGTACTGAAGACTGATAGAGTTTAGACATGGTGACTGGTGGCTACAACTCTACCAACACACACAGCAACTGGTATTACTACAGTACTGAAGACTAGACTGATAGAGTTTAGACATGGTGACTGGTGGCTACAACTCTACCAACACACACAGTAACTGGTATTACTACAGTACTGAAGACTGATAGAGTTTAGACATGGTGACTGGTGGCTACAACTCTACCAACACACACAGCAACTGGTATTACTACAGTACTGAAGACTAGACTGGTAGAGTTTAGACATGGTGACTGGTGGCTACAACTCTACCAACACACACAGCAACTGGTATTACTACAGTACTGAAGACTAGACTAGTTTAGACATGGTGACTGGTGGCTACAACTCTACCAACACACACAGTAACTGGTATTACTACAGTACTGAAGACTAGACTAGTTTAGACATGGTGACTGGTGGCTACAACTCTACCAACACACACAGTAACTGGTATTACTACAGTACTGAAGACTAGACTAGTTTAGACATGGTGACTGGTGGCTACAACTCTACCAACACACACAGCAACTGGTATTACTACAGTACTGAATACTAGACTAGTTTAGACATGGTGACTGGTGGCTACAACTCTACCAACACACACAGTAACTGGTATTACTACAGTACTGAAGACTAGACTAGTTTAGACATGGTGACTGGTGGCTACAACTCTACCAACACACACAGTAACTGGTATTACTACAGTACTGAAGACTAGACTAGTTTAGACATGGTGACTACAACCCTACCAACACACACAGCAACTGGTATTACTACAGTACTGAAGACTGATAGAGTTTAGACATGGTGACTGGTGGCTACAACCCTACCAACACACACAGTAACTGGTATTACTACAGTACTGAAGACTAGACTGATAGAGTTTAGACATGGTGACTGGTGGCTACAACTCTACCAACACACACAGTAACTGGTATTACTACAGTACTGAAGACTAGACTGATAGAGTTTAGACATGGTGACTGGTGGCTACAACTCTACCAACACACACAGCAACTGGTATTACTACAGTACTGAAGACTAGACTGATAGAGTTTAGACATGGTGACTGGTGGCTACAACTCTACCAACACACACAGTAACTGGTATTACTACAGTACTGAAGACTAGACTAGTTTAGACATGGTGACTGGTGGCTACAACTCTACCAACACACACAGTAACTGGTATTACTACAGTACTGAAGACTAGACTAGTTTAGACATGGTGACTACAACCCTACCAACACACACAGTAACTGGTATTACTACAGTACTGAAGACTAGACTAGTTTAGACATGGTGACTGGTGGCTACAACTCTACCAACACACACAGTAACTGGTATTACTACAGTACTGAAGACTGATAGAGTTTAGACATGGTGACTGGTGGCTACAACTCTACCAACACACACAGTAACTGGTATTACTACAGTACTGAAGACTAGACTAGTTTAGACATGGTGACTGGTGGCTACAACTCTACCAACACACACAGTAACTGGTATTACTACAGTACTGAAGACTAGACTGATAGAGTTTAGACATGGTGACTGGTGGCTACAACTCTACCAACACACACAGTAACTGGTATTACTACAGTACTGAATACTAGACTGTTAGGGTTTAGAAATGGTGACTGTAGGTGACACAATACTGTATATTGTAGCTATTATTGATATATATTGTGCTTGTTATTACTGGTGTACCACAAGACTGTTACAGTTAGACATAGTGACTCTGAGAGCACGGTCAATACATTCATATTGCATATTGTATTTGCTGTTGGATAAGACTCTTATCAAATCCACTTTTATTGGTCACATGGTTAACAGATGTTATTGCGAGTGTAGTGAAATGCTTGTGCAATTTTATCAGCAATTGAAGCGGTTTGAAGTTGACATTGAAAGGTACAGATAATGTGTGTCTTAGTTCAAGGACTATAAGTACCTAAAGCTCTGATGGTAAACTGGTCAGGATGTTCAGAATACATGGAACGTATTGAGCTGCTCCCATTGTCTACCACAGGAGGCTGCTGATAGGGGAGGACGGCTCATAATAATGTCCGGAACGGAGCAAATGGAACGGCATCAAACGCCTGCTTGATGTATCTGTTACCGTTCAACCTATTCCGCTCCAGTCATTAGAACTGTTCTCCCCAATGAAGGTGCCCCCAACCTCCTGTGTGGTATTACCAGGTGTCCCAGAGGAGAGCTGGCCGTAAGCATGTCATTACACACTGTGTAAATGACTAATAAGAGTTGATTTGACGACAGTAATTCATCATGAATCAACACTCTGTTTTACAGGGTTCAATTCATTCTTGGATCAACGTCAACAACTTAGTTCAACTGATTAAAAGTCAGTGACTCAAGTCCCTGTAAAGGCCAAAGTTCAGTTGAGTATTAAATATTACTTCATGTAAATGCACCTATTTTTCCATCTTGTTCAGAGTTGATGTGTAACCTTGGTTTTTACCTGTCCATTGTGGTACAAGCAGTTTAATCAATTCCTCGACAAATTACACTGGTTCAATAACATTCATTATTACACTGGTTCAATAACAGGAACCAATACACTGGTTCAATAACATTAATTATTACACGGGTTCAATAACATTAATTATTACTCTGCTCAGGGACACAGACGCTCCTATCCAGAGCAGTTGGGGTTTAAACTTCTTCGGGATCGGTGTCCCTTCAACGGGACGGTTGAGCTAATGTAGGCTTATGTGATTAGCATGAGGTTGTAAGTAACAAGAACATTTCCCAGGACATAGACATATCTGATATGGGCAGAAAGCTTACATTATTGTTAATCTAACTGCACTGTCCAATTTACAGTAGCTATTACAGTGAAAGAATACCATGCTATTGTTTGAGGAGAGTGCACAGTTATGAACTTGAAAATTAATTAATAAACAAATTAGGCACATTTGATACAACATTTTGAACAGAAATACAATGGTTCATTGGATCAGTATAAAACTTTGCACATACACTGCTGCCATCTAGTGGCCAAAATCTAAATTGCACCTGGGCTGGAATAATACATTATGGCCTTTCTCTTGCATTTCAAAGATGATGGTACAAAAAAATACAAAAAGAACGATTGGTTTTTTCTTTGTATTATCATTTGCAGATCTATTGTGTTATATTCTCCTACATTCCTTTCACATTTCCACAAACGGCAAAAGTGTTTTCTTTGAAATGGTACCAAGAATATGACTATCCTTGCTTCAGGTCCTGAGCTACAGGCAGTTAGATTTGGGAATGCCATTTTAGGAGGAAATTGAAAAAAAGGGGCGGATCCTTTTAAGGGCCTCGCTCAGGGAAACATCGGCAGATTTATCACCTAATCGGCTCGGGGACTCAAACCATTGTAGCCAAATGGAGACATCTAAACAAAGGAAGCCTTAACCAGGCTTCTAAGTATCATTACAGTGCAGGCAGTGTACAAGCACAACTCTGCTTGGCAAATACAACAGTTCCACTTGAATGACATCCACTCTGAGGGGTGGCAAGGTGCATGATGGGTTCAAAGACATTTAGAACTTTCAATCAGTTCTAAAAAGAACAATGTCACGACTTCTACTTCTACCGAAGTCGGTTCCTGTCCTTGTTCGGCGGTCGACGTCACCGGTCTTCTAGCCATCGCCGATACATTTTTCATGTTCCATTTGTTTTGTCTTGTTTTCACACACACCTGGTTTCAATTCCCTAATGACATGTTATATATTTCCCCTCTGTTTCCCCCCATGTCCTTGTCTGTGTTTATTGTCAGTACTCTATGTGTTACTGGTGCGCTACGGGTTTCCCCCCATGTGTTGTGTTATATGCCGTTAGTTTTATATATTAAACTACCCACTAGGCTACCTGCCACCCCTCCACTCTACCCACTAGGCTACCTGCCACCCCTCCACTCTAACTACTAGGCTACCTGCCGCCCCTCCACTCTACCCACTAGGCTACCTGCCACCCCTCCACTCTACCCACTAGGCTACCTGCCACCCCTCCACTCTAACTACTAGGCTACCTGCCGCCCCTCCACTCTAACCACTAGGCTACCTGCCGCCCCTCCACTCTACCCACTAGGCTACCTGCCACCCCTCCACTCTACCCACTAGGCTACCTGCCACCCCTCCACTCTACCTGCCACCCCTCCACTCTACCCACTAGGCTACCAGGCCGCCATTTAATGAACCAAAGCGTAATCTTCAATCATTCCAATCAGTTGAAGCACTTCAGATGAACAACCGTGTCGTCCCACTTTATACAGTGTTACATCTGACACTGTTTTCAAGGTATACGTGGCTTGTAAATGATGATTCATGTTTTGCTTACTTTTTCACCGGGGGACTGGTCCCCTCTGTATATTCACTCCTGTAGAAGCCTCCCAGGTCATCAGCCAGTTCTCCTATAAACTCTGTGTACAGCTCATACTGTCTCCCCGCCATCAGATTACTATTCAGCTGGATCACTAGGAACTGAGTAGGAACCTCCAGCCAGCTTCTCTTTATGGTGGGAGCAGTAGCTCCATCCCGGCTAATCAGGCTGAGCAGAGTCAGGTTCAGCTTGTTACAGTGGATGACGATCACATCGGTGTCCTTCTCACACTGGAACACCACAGCTGACTGTCCTGTGAAGATGTAGAGGCCAGTAGAGGCGTTGACAACCAGTCGAGGCCAGAGGGTGATGTTGTAGGAGACGGGAGACAGCGAGTCAGGCAGTCTGTAGTTTTCCCAGGGGTCTTTAGGAGTGGAGGGAGTAGTGGGGGGCATCACTGCCTCCTGGATCTTGTCCTTCTCCTGGCTATAGACCACTGACAGGGCGATGATGGTGGCCACCACTCCAGTCCCCACGATCACACCAACTATCCCCAAAGTCTTGCTGATGAAGAACCCTTTCCCCATGTCTGTAACAAACTGATATCTGTCTATCTGAGGGTAGTGTAGTGACTGACTGACAGATAGACAGAAAGACAGAGACCTAGATGGACCCAGAGGGGAATGTGATTGTTATTTATGCCCTCTGAGAAACTCCCACAATACACCAGGTTAATAGTTGATCCCCCAGCCCGGGACAACCTGAGAGCTCTAATCAGCTGGGTTAATAGTTGATCCCCCAGCCCGGGACAACCTGAGAGTTCTAGTCAATAGTCATAAAGATGGGTGGATAACAGATTGCTGACAAACTGTGGTACTTTATCCTTCCTGTTTCTGGATGGAAGGTCTTTCCCTGCAAAAGTGTTGAAATCTTTCCCTGTAAAATGTGATGTCTTTCCCTGTATAAAGTGTTGAGGTCTTTCCATGTATAAAGTGTTAAGGTCTTTCCCTGTATAAATTGTTCAGGTCTTTCCCTGTGTAAAGTGTTCAGGTCTTTCCCTGTGTGAAGTGTTGAGGTCTTTCCCTGTATAAAGTGTTCAGGTCTTTCCCTGTATAAAGTGTTCAGGTCTTTCCCTGTATAAAGTGTTCAGGTCTTTCCCTGTATAAAGTGTTCAGGTCTTTCCCTGTATAAAGTGTTCAGGTCTTTCCCTGTATAAAGTGTTCAGGTCTTTCCCTGTATAAAGTGTTTAGGTCTTTCCCTGTATAAAGTGTTCAGGTCTTTCCCTGTATAAAGTGTTCAGGTCTTTCCCTGTATAAAGTGTTCAGGTCTTTCCCTGTATAAAGTGTTCAGGTCTTTCCCTGTATAAAGTGTTCAGGTCTTTCCCTGTATAAAGTGTTCAGGTCTTTCCCTGTATAAAGTGTTCAGGTCTTTCCCTGTATAAAGTGTTCAGGTCTTTCCCTGTATAAAGTGTTCAGGTCTTTCCCTGTATAAAGTGTTCAGGTCTTTCCCTGTATAAAGTGTTCAGGTCTTTCCCTGTATAAAGTGTTCAGGTCTTTCCCTGTATAAAGTGTTCAGGTCTTTCCCTGTATAAAGTGTTCAGGTCTTTCCCTGTATAAAGTGTTCAGGTCTTTCCCTGTATAAAGTGTTCAGGTCTTTCCCTGTATAAAGTGTTCAGGTCTTTCCCTGTATAAAGTGTTCAGGTCTTTCCCTGTATAAAGTGTTCAGGTCTTTCCATGTATAAAGTGTTCAGGTCTTTCCCTGTATAAAGTGTTCAGGTCCCTTTTTTAATCTGTAGGGGTTGGTACATTTTTCATTAGGGAAAATCAGGTCAAACATTTTAAAGTGGAAATCATTTAGATGTGTTTTTCAACCTCGTATACACGACTATTTACATTTCCTGCTGTGCTGGAAAATTCCTGCAACAACAGGATGATCCCTAACCCAACCAGCATTCAGTGTATACCAGACACATGTGTACCAGAGCAGGGATGAGGTTGACCCCTAACCCTAACCCTGTACTGGTACCCCCTGTATATAGTCTCCACATTGACTCTGTACTGGTACCCCCTGTATATAGCCTCCACATTGACTCTGTACCGTAACACCCTGTATATAGCCTCCACATTGACTCTGTACCGTAACACCCTGTATATAGCCTCCACATTGACTCTGTACTGGTACCCCCTGTATATAGCCTCCACATTGACTCTGTACCGGTACCCCCTGTATATAGCCTCCACATTGACTCTGTATCGGTACCCCCTGTATATAGCCTCCACATTGACTCTGTACTGGTACCCCCTGTGTATAGCCTCCACATTGACTCTGTACCGGTACCCCCTGTATATAGCCTCCACATTGACTCTGTATCGGTACCCCCTGTATATAGCCTCCACATTGACTCTGTACTGGTACCCCCTGTATATAGCCTCCACATTGACTCTGTATCGGTACCCCCTGTATATAGCCTCCACATTGACTCTGTACTGGTACCCCCTGTATATAGCCTCCACATTGATTATGTACCGGTACCCCCTGTATATAGCCTCCACATTGATTCTGTACTGGTACCCCCTGTATATAGCCTCCACATTGACTCTGTACCGGTACCCCCTGTATATAGCCTCCACATTGATTCTGTACTGGTACCCCCTGTATATAGCCTCCACATTGACCCTGTACCGGTACCCCCTGTATATAGCCTCCACATTGACTCTGTACCGTAACACCCTGTATATAGCCTCCACATTGACTCTGTACCGGTACACCCTGTATATAGCCTCCACATTGACTCTGTACCGGTACACCCTGTATATAGCCTCCACATTATCTCTGTACCGGTACCCCCTGTATATAGCCTCCACATTGTCTCTGTACCGGTACCCCCTGTATATAGCCTCCACATTGTCTCTGTACCGGTACCCCCTGTATATAGCCTCCACATTGACTCTGTACCGGTACCCCCTGTATATAGCCTCCACATTGACTCGGTACCGGTACCCCCTGTATATAGCCTCCACATTGACTCTGTACCGGTACCCCCTGTATATAGCCTCCACATTGTCTCTGTACCGGTACCCCCTGTATATAGCCTCCACATTGACTCTGTACCGGTACCCCCTGTATATAGCCTCCACATTGACTCGGTACCGGTACCCCCTGTATATAGCCTCCACATTGACTCGGTACCGGTACACCCTGTATATAGCCTCCACATTGACTCTGTACCGTAACACCCTGTATATAGTCTCCACATTGACTCTGTACCGTAACACCCTGTATATAGCCTCCACATTGTCTCTGTACCGGTACCCCCTGTATATAGCCTCCACATTGACTCGGTACCGGTACCCCCTGTATATAGCCTCCACATTGACTCTGTACCGTAACACCCTGTATATAGTCTCCACATTGACTCTGTACCGTAACACCCTGTATATAGTCTCCACATTGAATCTGTACCGTAACACCCTGTATATAGCCTCCACATTGACTCGGTACCGGTACCCCCTGTATATAGCCTCCACATTGACTCTGTACCGTAACACCCTGTATATAGTCTCCACATTGACTCTGTACCGTAACACCCTGTATATAGTCTCCACATTGAATCTGTACCGTAACACCCTGTATATAGCCTCCACATTGACTCGGTACCGGTACCCCCTGTATATAGCCTCCACATTGACTCTGTACCGTAACACCCTGTATATAGTCTCCACATTGACTCTGTACCGTAACACCCTGTATATAGTCTCCACATTGAATCTGTACCGTAACACCCTGTATATAGCCTCCACATTGACTCGGTACCGGTACACCCTGTATATAGCCTCCACATTGACTCTGTACCGTAATACCCTGTATATAGCCTCCACATTGACTCTGTACCGGTACCCCCTGTATATAGCCTCCACATTGACTCTGTACCAGTACCCCCTGTATATAGCCTCCACATTGACTCTGTACCGGTACCCCCTGTATATAGCCTCCACATTGACTCTGTACCGGTACCCCCTGTATATAGCCTCCACATTGACTCTGTACCGGTACCCCCTGTATATAGCCTCCACATTGACTCTGTACCGTAACACCCTGTATATAGCCTCCACATTGAATCTGTACCGTAACACCCTGTATATAGCCTCCACATTGACTCAGTACCGTAAAACCTTCTATATAGACTCGCTATTGTTATTTTACTGCTGCTCTTTAATTATTATTACTATAAAAATGTGTATCTATTTTTTTACTGAACACTTATTTTTCTGAACTGCATTGTTGGTTAAGGGCTTGTAAGTCAGCATTTCACTGTAAGCCTGTTGTATTCGGCGCATGTGACAAATAGTATTTGATTTGATTTGACTAACAACCGTAAGCTATTTTCTGTAATTGGCTCGCCATTAACTTGTAAATATTGATCGTTGTGAGTTTATTTTACTGTAATAATGAAGACAAATTAGCTAAAATGAAGACGTTTTCAGATATACGATCATTATTTCAACTGGCTAGCCAGCTAACAAGCCATTAGCTATCTAGCGAACAAACTAGAAATGAAAGTTGCTTTTAGTTGCCTGGTTTGCTAGATTGACATATAGAAAATTCATGTTTAAACGGGTGGGTCTATTGGTGTTAAAATACACTAGTTATGCTATTTCGGACCACCAGGCTGCTGATGTCATGCAGCCTGCAGTTTCTTTCTTTATACTTTTTCATAACGACAACGACAAGTTTGATGTCGGGTGACAATAGAATGTTCATGATGTCATTGCGACAACTGTCGATAGACGTAGTATAAACCAACCTTTAGTTTTGAAATCTTTATTTAGTACACTACCGTACTACCGTACACACCCGGTTGTTTAGTACACTACCGTACTACCGTACACACCCGGTTGTTTAGTACACTACGGTACTACCGTACACACCCGGTTGTTTAGTACACTACGGTACTACCGTACACACCCGGTTGTTTAGTACACTACGGTACTACCGTACACACCCGGTTGTTTAGTACACTACGGTACTACCGTACACACCCGGTTGTTTAGTACACTACGGTACTACCGTACACACCCGGTTGTTTAGTACACTACGGTACTACCGTACACACCCGGTTGTTTAGTACACTACCGTACTACCGTACACACCCGGTTGTTTAGTACACTACGGTACTACCGTACACACCCGGTTGTTTAGTACACTACGGTACTACCGTACACACCCGGTTGTTTAGTACACTACGGTACTACCGTACACACCCGGTTGTTTAGTACACTACCGTACTACCGTACACACCCGGTTGTTTAGTACACTACCGTACTACCGTACACACCCGGTTGTTTAGTACACTACGGTACTACCGTACACACCCGGTTGTTTAGTACACTACGGTACTACCGTACACACCCGGTTGTTTAGTACACTACGGTACTACCGTATACACCCGGTTGTTTAGTACACTACCGTACTACCGTACACACCCGGTTGTTTAGTACACTACGGTACTACCGTACACACCCGGTTGTTTAGTACACTACGGTACTACCGTACACACCCGGTTGTTTAGTACACTACGGTACTACCGTACACACCCGGTTGTTTAGTACACTACCGTACTACCGTACACACCCGGTTGTTTAGTACACTACGGTACTACCGTACACACCCGGTTGTTTAGTACACTACGGTACTACCGTACACACCCGGTTGTTTAGTACACTACCGTACTACCGTATACACCCGGTTGTTTAGTACACTACCGTACTACCGTACACACCCGGTTGTTTAGTACACTACCGTACTACCGTACACACCCGGTTGTTTAGTACACTACGGTACTACCGTACACACCCGGTTGTTTAGTACACTACGGTACTACCGTACACTACTGGTTGTTTAGTACACTACGGTACTATCGTATACACCCGGTTGTTTAGTACACTACCGTACTACCGTACACTACCGGTTGTTTAGTACACTACGGTACTACCGTACACTACCGGTTGTTTAGTACACTACCGTACACACCCGGTTGTTTAGTACACTACGGTACTACCGTACACACCCGGTTGTTTAGTACACTACCGTACTACCGTACACACCCGGTTGTTTAGTACACTACCGTACACACCCGGTTGTTTAGTACACTACGGTACTACTGTACACACCCGGTTGTTTAGTACACTACCGTACTACCGTACACACCCGGTTGTTTAGTACACTACGGTACTACCGTACACACCCGGTTGTTTAGTACACTACGGTACTACCGTACACACCCGGTTGTTTAGTACACTACGGTACTACCGTACACACCCGGTTGTTTAGTACACTACCGTACACACCCGGTTGTTTAGTACACTACCGTACACACCCGGTTGTTTAGTACACTACCGTACACACCCGGTTGTTTAGTACACTACCGTACTACCGTACACACCCGGTTGTTTAGTACACTACGGTACTACCGTACACACCCGGTTGTTTAGTACACTACCGTACACACCCGGTTGTTTAGTACACTACCGTACACACCCGGTTGTTTAGTACACTACCGTACTACCGTACACACCCGGTTGTTTAGTACACTACCGTACTACCGTACACACCCGGTTGTTTAGTACACTACCGTACTACCGTACACACCCGGTTGTTTAGTACACTACCGTACTACCGTACACACCCGGTTGTTTAGTACACTACGGTACTACCGTACACACCCGGTTGTTTAGTACACTACCGTACTACCGTACACACCCGGTTGTTTAGTACACTACCGTACACACCCGGTTGTTTAGTACACTACGGTACTACTGTACACACCCGGTTGTTTAGTACACTACCGTACTACCGTACACACCCGGTTGTTTAGTACACTACGGTACTACCGTACACACCCGGTTGTTTAGTACACTACGGTACTACCGTACACACCCGGTTGTTTAGTACACTACGGTACTACCGTACACACCCGGTTGTTTAGTACACTACCGTACACACCCGGTTGTTTAGTACACTACCGTACACACCCGGTTGTTTAGTACACTACCGTACACACCCGGTTGTTTAGTACACTACCGTACTACCGTACACACCCGGTTGTTTAGTACACTACGGTACTACCGTACACACCCGGTTGTTTAGTACACTACCGTACACACCCGGTTGTTTAGTACACTACCGTACACACCCGGTTGTTTAGTACACTACCGTACTACCGTACACACCCGGTTGTTTAGTACACTACCGTACTACCGTACACACCCGGTTGTTTAGTACACTACCGTACTACCGTACACACCCGGTTGTTTAGTACACTACCGTACTACCGTACACACCCGGTTGTTTAGTACACTACGGTACTACCGTACACACCCGGTTGTTTAGTACACTACCGTACTACCGTACACACCCGGTTGTTTAGTACACTACCGTACACACCCGGTTGTTTAGTACACTACCGTACTACCGTACACACCCGGTTGTTTAGTATTCACTCTGTTTAGCACATGGCCTCACATGTTATTCCTTAAAGAGATGGGTGGGGCTTAGGCTTAAGAGGGTGGGAACGACACTGAATGGGTGGAGACAAAGAAGAGCTCTCTAGTAGGTGTACCAAAACATTCAAGGGCCATTTTCTCAAAAATGAGCGTACAAGTTTATCAAATTTCAAAGTAGAATTATTTCCCATTGTTCCTCAACTGTAGTGTATGATATACCGCTAGGTCTGAATCTCTACTTTTATCCAATGTAAAAAACACTATTTGCTTGCTACTTCAGTCCAAATAGAGCCGGTCAGTCACAATAACAACTGCAACACGTTCTAAAAAATATATATAATTTAATCAAAGGAGTAATTTTCTATTTTGACGTCAGAGTTACTGAGATAATGTCCTTTTTTATAGAAATCCAGTGCTGTTCCTGTAAAGAAGGAAACTGTGTCAGATTTCCAATAACCAACTGAAGGCATCTGTCACGTCTGCTCCCTCTCTTCCCTTCACCTGGCGCTTGAGGGCGCCAGATTACCCTGCATCACGCACTCCTGCCATCCATCACGCACTCCTGCCATCCATCACCCACACCATCACCCACTCCTGCCATCCATCACCCACACCATCACGCACACCTGCCATCCATCACACACTCCTGCCATCCATCACGCACTCCTGCCTTCCCTCGTCACTCGCATCAGCGTTATTGGACTCACCTGGACTCACTTATCTCCCGTTTTTTCCTGTATGTGTCAGTTCTGCTGCATGGTATTGTCTTTGTATTTGTTTCTGACGCTGTTCCTGCTTCGTCTCTGTCCGGTATAATTAAATGTTTAACTCCCCGTACGTACCGAACGTTTTACCTGCTTCGTCTCTCCAGCGTTTTACTCCCCGTACCTGCTTCGTCTCTCCAGCGTCATTCCGCGTGACAGTATAGACTAGGAACATATTGGGGAGATGTCGTGGTAATTTCCTGTATTACTACGCGATGAGAGCAAACCACACACAAGTCCATCTTTAATTATATATGAGCTTCACCATAGCCCTTTTTGACTCTCAGATCAATTCAGTGTCTATAAATGAATTCTCTGAGAGTCCTTACAAAATTAGTTTCCTTTATAGAAAAGATACACCCCTCTCAACTTACATGACGAATAACAGATCTTAGGAACATTACAAAGAACCTTTTACTTGAAAGAGGAGTATCCCATAGCTAGATAGCATTAGCTATAAATTATCGTTCAGTTTGGTCTCCTAAGACGAGGTTCCAATCTCGTGCTTGGTACCAAAACATTACCTCATCCAATGGCATATATCAATTGTCAATTCTAGATACTCCCATCTCAAATACACCCCCTCCTGGACAAGCTCAGAAAAGACAGTGAGCCTCTAAGGTCACATACTAGATCAAGATAAGGGCAACCTCAGAGGGGACATACAATAGTTACAGATACATTTCCAAGCCTCCTCCTCCCCTTCTGATATTCTTCATAGCATCACATGGTTTAACAGATACATTGACATATGAAGACAAGCCTGACCTCTCCCCTCTCTGGGCCCCAAGTGACTAAGCCCTAGCTGAGAAGGGATAACTGCAACTGCCAACCCTATAGTACAAAAAGAGACATTCTAACTGACAAGTATCCCACATAAGCACAATATGAAAGTAAATAAAACATCTTATTTATCTATGTTACCTAACAAATTCTGATTCAGCCACGACAGAGATTGAAAACTGACGATATTAATTGAGTGTTTATTGGCAGACATTTATGAACATGAGAACATGGAAAAACTGACAATCCAAAATGGATGCACATAAACCACACAACATGATTCAAGTAACAACATGATTTTGGTCTATTCATCATTATAGAGCACAGCTCTGTCCAAAATAGCACCCTATTCCCTATATAGTGCACTACTTTAGACCAGAGCCCTATGGCACCCTATTCCCTATGTAGTGCACTACTTTCAACCAGAGCCCTATGTAACACACTATATAGGGAATAGGGTGCCATTTGGGACACACAGCCCAATGTTTTTGGTCTGTTTAATGCAGTCTGTATATCCCTGATGGTTCAGTAAGCTGTATCACCACTGGCCTGGTAGTGCGGTGCTGTAGTGGGGGGGTGTTTCACGTACATTCATTGGAGAACCAGTTCATAACGTGCTCCTGGTTCTCTGCCACCCATTTGATGTTGGCCGTAGTCTTCTCAATAGCCTGCTCCAGAGCCAGCGTCCCCGAGCCAAACCCCACACGGGCATTGTCCTCTTTAAACTGCTTCAGCTGCAATTATAGAAACATGGTAGAAATCACAATACTGACTCAACAACAATGTAGATTCTAACTGACTCAAAATGTAGATTCTAACTAACTCAACAATGTAGATTCTAACTAACTCAACAATGTTGTAGATTCTAACTGACTCAAAATGTAGATTCTAACTGACTCAACAATGTTGTAGATTCTAACTGACTCAACAATGTTGTAGATTCTAACTGACTCAATGTTGTAGATTCTAACTGACTCAACAATGTTGTAGATTCTAACTGACTCAACAATGTTGTAGATTCTAACTGACTCAACAATGTTGTAGATTCTAACTGACTCAAAATGTAGATTCTAACTGACTCAACAATGTTGTAGATTCTAACTGACTCAACAATGTTGTAGATTCTAACTGACTCAACAATGTTGTAGATTCTAACTGACTCAACAATGTTGTAGATTCTAACTGACTCAACAATGTTGTAGATTCTAACTGACTCAACAATGTTGTAGATTCTAACTGACTCAAAATGTAGATTCTAACTAACTCAACAATGTAGATTCTAACTGACTCAACAATGTAGATTCTAACTGACTCAACAATGTAGATTCTAACTGACTCAACAATGTTGTAGATTCTAACTAACTCAACAATGTTGTAGATTCTAACTGACTCAACAATGTAGATTCTAACTGACTCAACAATGTAGATTCTAACTGACTCAACAATGTTGTAGATTCTAACTGACTCAACAATGTTGTAGATTCTAACTGACTCAACAATGTTGTAGATTCTAACTGACTCAACAATGTTGTAGATTCTAACTGACTCAACAATGTTGTAGATTCTAACTGACTCAACAATGTTGTAGATTCTAACTGACTCAACAATGTTGTAGATTCTAACTGACTCAACAATGTAGATTCTAACTAACTCAACAATGTTGTAGATTCTAACTGACTCAACAATGTTGTAGATTCTAACTAACTCAACAATGTTGTAGATTCTAACTGATTCAACAATGTTGTAGATTCTAACTGACTCAACAATGTAGATTCTAACTAACTCAACAATGTTGTAGATTCTAACTGACTCAACAATGTTGTAGATTCTAACTGACTCAACAATGTTGTAGATTCTAACTGACTCAACAATGTTGTAGATTCTAACTGACTCAACAATGTTGTAGATTCTAACTGACTCAACAATGTTGTAGATTCTAACTGACTCAACAATGTTGTAGATTCTAACTGACTCAACAATGTTGTAGATTCTAACTAACTCAACAATGTTGTAGATTCTAACTGACTCAACAATGTTGTAGATTCTAACTGACTCAACAATGTAGTAGATTCTAACTGACTCAACAATGTTGTAGATTCTAACTAACTCAACAATGTAGTAGATTCTAACTGACTCAACAATGTTGTAGATTCTAACTGACTCAACAATGTTGTAGATTCTAACTGACTCAACAATGTTGTAGATTCTAACTGACTCAACAATGTTGTAGATTCTAACTGACTCAACAATGTTGTAGATTCTAACTGACTCAACAATGTTGTAGATTCTAACTGACTCAACAATGTTGTAGATTCTAACTGACTCAACAATGTTGTAGATTCTAACTGACTCAAAATGTAGATTCTAACTGACTCAACAATGTTGTAGATTCTAACTAACTCAACAATGTTGTAGATTCTAACTGACTCAACAATGTAGATTCTAACTGACTCAACAATGTAGATTCTAACTAACTCAACAATGTAGATTCTAACTGACTCAACAATGTTGTAGATTCTAACTGACTCAACAATGTTGTAGATTCTAACTGACTCAACAATGTTGTAGATTCTAACTGACTCAACAATGTTGTAGATTCTAACTGACTCAACAATGTTGTAGATTCTAACTGACTCAACAATGTTGTAGATTCTAACTAACTCAACAATGTTGTAGATTCTAACTGACTCAACAATGTTGTAGATTCTAACTGACTCAACAATGTAGTAGATTCTAACTGACTCAACAATGTTGTAGATTCTAACTGACTCAACAATGTTGTAGATTCTAACTGACTCAACAATGTTGTAGATTCTAACTGACTCAACAATGTTGTAGATTCTAACTGACTCAACAATGTTGTAGATTCTAACTGACTCAACAATGTTGTAGATTCTAACTGACTCAACAATGTTGTAGATTCTAACTGACTCAACAATGTTGTAGATTCTAACTGACTCAACAATGTTGTAGATTCTAACTGACTCAACAATGTTGTAGATTCTAACTGACTCAACAATGTTGTAGATTCTAACTGACTCAACAATGTTGTAGATTCTAACTGACTCAACAATGTTGTAGATTCTAACTGACTCAACAATGTTGTAGATTCTAACTGACTCAACAATGTTGTAGATTCTAACTGACTCAACAATGTTGTAGATTCTAACTGACTCAACAATGTTGTAGATTCTAACTGATTCAACAATGTTGTAGATTCTAACTGACTCAACAATGTTGTAGATTCTAACTGACTCAACAATGTTGTAGATTCTAACTGACTCAACAATGTTGTAGATTCTAACTGACTCAACAATGTTGTAGATTCTAACTGACTCAACAATGTTGTAGATTCTAACTGATTCAACAATGTTGTAGATTCTAACTGATTCAACAATGTTGTAGATTCTAACTGACTCAACAATGTTGTAGATTCTAACTGACTCAACAATGTTGTAGATTCTAACTGACTCAACAATGTTGTAGATTCTAACTGACTCAACAATGTTGTAGATTCTAACTGACTCAACAATGTTGTAGATTCTAACTGATTCAACAATGTTGTAGATTCTAACTGATTCAACAATGTTGTAGATTCTAACTGATTCAACAATGTTGTAGATTCTAACTGATTCAACAATGTTGTAGATTCTAACTGATTCAACAATGTTGTAGATTCTAACTGACTCAACAATGTTGTAGATTCTAACTGACTCAACAATGTTGTAGATTCTAACTGACTCAACAATGTTGTAGATTCTAACTGACTCAACAATGTTGTAGATTCTAACTGACTCAACAATGTTGTAGATTCTAACTGACTCAACAATGTTGTAGATTCTAACTGACTCAACAATGTTGTAGATTCTAACTGACTCAACAATGTTGTAGATTCTAACTGACTCAACAATGTTGTAGATTCTAACTGACTCAACAATGTTGTAGATTCTAACTGACTCAACAATGTTGTAGATTCTAACTGACTCAACAATGTTCTAGATTCTAACTGACTCAACAATGTTGTAGATTCTAACTGACTCAACAATGTTGTAGATTCTAACTGATTCAACAATGTTGTAGATTCTAACTGACTCAACAATGTAGATTCTAACTAACTCAATGTTGTAGATTCTAACTGACTCAACAATGTTGTAGATTCTAACTGATTCAACAATGTTGTAGATTCTAACTGACTCAACAATGTTGTAGATTCTAACTAACTCAACAATGTTGTAGATTCTAACTGACTCAACAATGTTGTAGATTCTAACTGATTCAACAATGTTGTAGATTCTAACTGACTCAACAATGTAGATTCTAACTAACTCAACAATGTTGTAGATTCTAACTGACTCAACAATGTTGTAGATTCTAACTGACTCAACAATGTTGTAGATTCTAACTGACTCAACAATGTTGTAGATTCTAACTGACTCAACAATGTTGTAGATTCTAACTAACTCAACAATGTTGTAGATTCTAACTGACTCAACAATGTTGTAGATTCTAACTGACTCAACAATGTAGTAGATTCTAACTGACTCAACAATGTTGTAGATTCTAACTAACTCAACAATGTAGTAGATTCTAACTGACTCAACAATGTTGTAGATTCTAACTAACTCAACAATGTTGTAGATTCTAACTGACTCAACAATGTTGTAGATTCTAACTGACTCAACAATGTTGTAGATTCTAACTGACTCAACAATGTTGTAGATTCTAACTGACTCAACAATGTTGTAGATTCTAACTGACTCAACAATGTTGTAGATTCTAACTGACTCAAAATGTAGATTCTAACTGACTCAACAATGTTGTAGATTCTAACTAACTCAACAATGTTGTAGATTCTAACTGACTCAACAATGTAGATTCTAACTAACTCAACAATGTAGATTCTAACTGACTCAACAATGTTGTAGATTCTAACTGACTCAACAATGTTGTAGATTCTAACTGACTCAACAATGTTGTAGATTCTAACTGACTCAACAATGTTGTAGATTCTAACTGACTCAACAATGTTGTAGATTCTAACTGACTCAACAATGTTGTAGATTCTAACTGACTCAACAATGTTGTAGATTCTAACTGACTCAACAATGTTGTAGATTCTAACTGACTCAACAATGTTGTAGATTCTAACTGACTCAACAATGTTGTAGATTCTAACTAACTCAACAATGTTGTAGATTCTAACTGACTCAACAATGTTGTAGATTCTAACTGACTCAACAATGTTGTAGATTCTAACTGACTCAACAATGTTGTAGATTCTAACTGACTCAACAATGTTGTAGATTCTAACTGACTCAACAATGTTGTAGATTCTAACTGACTCAACAATGTTGTAGATTCTAACTGACTCAACAATGTTGTAGATTCTAACTGACTCAACAATGTTGTAGATTCTAACTGACTCAACAATGTTGTAGATTCTAACTGACTCAACAATGTTGTAGATTCTAACTGACTCAACAATGTTGTAGATTCTAACTGACTAAACAATGTTGTAGATTCTAACTGACTCAACAATGTTGTAGATTCTAACTGACTCAACAATGTTGTAGATTCTAACTGACTCAACAATGTTGTAGATTCTAACTGACTCAACAATGTTGTAGATTCTAACTGACTCAACAATGTTGTAGATTCTAACTGACTCAACAATGTTGTAGATTCTAACTGACTCAACAATGTTGTAGATTCTAACTGACTCAACAATGTTGTAGATTCTAACTGACTCAACAATGTTGTAGATTCTAACTGACTCAACAATGTTGTAGATTCTAACTGACTCAACAATGTTGTAGATTCTAACTGACTCAACAATGTTGTAGATTCTAACTGACTCAACAATGTTGTAGATTCTAACTGACTCAACAATGTTGTAGATTCTAACTGACTCAACAATGTTGTAGATTCTAACTGACTCAACAATGTTGTAGATTCTAACTGACTCAACAATGTTGTAGATTCTAACTGACTCAACAATGTTGTAGATTCTAACTGACTCAACAATGTTGTAGATTCTAACTGACTCAACAATGTTGTAGATTCTAACTGACTCAACAATGTTGTAGATTCTAACTGACTCAACAATGTTGTAGATTCTAACTGACTCAACAATGTTGTAGATTCTAACTGACTCAACAATGTTGTAGATTCTAACTGACTCAACAATGTTGTAGATTCTAACTGACTCAACAATGTTGTAGATTCTAACTGATTCAACAATGTTGTAGATTCTAACTGACTCAACAATGTTGTAGATTCTAACTGACTCAACAATGTTGTAGATTCTAACTGACTCAACAATGTTGTAGATTCTAACTGACTCAACAATGTTGTAGATTCTAACTGATTCAACAATGTTGTAGATTCTAACTCAACAATGTTGTAGATTCTAACTGATTCAACAATGTTGTAGATTCTAACTGATTCAACAATGTTGTAGATTCTAACTGACTCCACAATGTTGTAGATTCTAACTGACTCAACAATGTTGTAGATTCTAACTGACTCAACAATGTTGTAGATTCTAACTGACTCAACAATGTTGTAGATTCTAACTGACTCAACAATGTTGTAGATTCTAACTGACTCAACAATGTTGTAGATTCTAACTGATTCAACAATGTTGTAGATTCTAACTGATTCAACAATGTTGTAGATTCTAACTGACTCAACAATGTTGTAGATTCTAACTGACTCAACAATGTTGTAGATTCTAACGGACTCAACAATGTTGTAGATTCTAACTGACTCAACAATGTTGTAGATTCTAACTGACTCAACAATGTTGTAGATTCTAACTAACTCAACAATGTTGTAGATTCTAACTCAACAATGTTGTAGATTCTAACTGACTCAACAATGTTGTAGATTCTAACTGACTCAACAATGTTGTAGATTCTAACTGACTCAACAATGTTGTAGATTCTAACTGACTCAACAATGTTGTAGATTCTAACTGACTCAACAATGTTGTAGATTCTAACTGACTCAAC
>NW_024059482.1:0-35156 GCF_016432855.1 Salvelinus namaycush | reverse complement strand
ACTCTACTGTAGACCAGGGCCCTATTCCCTATATAATACTATACTTAGACCAGGGCCCTATTCCCTATATAATACTCTACTTTAGACCAGGGCCCTATTCCCTATATAATACTCTACTTTAGACATGGGGCACTATTCCCTATATAATACTCTACTTTAGACCAGGGCCCTATTCCCTATATAATACTCTACTTTAGACCGGGGCCCTATTCCCTATAAAATACTCTACTGTAGACCACGGCCATATTCCCTATATAATACTCTACTTTAGACCAGGGCCCTATTCCCTATATAATACTCTACTTTAGACCAGGGCCATATTCCCTATATAATACTCTACTTTAGACCAGGGCCCTATTCCCTATATAATACTCTACTGTAGACCAGGGCCCTATTCCCTATATAATACTCTACTTTAGACCACGGCCCTATTCCCTATATAATACTCTACTGTAGACCAGGTTCCTATTCCCTGTATAATACTCATTTTTAGACCAGGGCCTTATTCCCTATATACTACTCTACTTTAGACCAGGGCCCTATTCCCTATATAATACTCTACTGTAGACCACGGCCCTATTCCCTATATAATACTCTACTGTAGACCAGGTTCCTATTCCCTGTATAATACTCATTTTTAGACCAGGGCCTTATTCCCTATATACTACTCTACTTTAGACCAGGGCCCTATTCCCTATATAATACTCTACTTTAGACCAGGGCCCTATTCCCTATATAATACTCTACCGTAGACCAGGGCCAAATTCCCTATATAATACTCTACTGTAAACCAGGGCCCTATTTCATATATAATACTATACTGTAGACCAGGTCCATATTCCCTATATAATTCTCTACTTTAGCCCAGAGCCCTATTCCCTATATAATACTCTACTGTAGACCAGGGCCATATTCCCTGACCAGGGTCCTATTCCCTATATAATACTCTACTTTAGACCAGGGCCCTATTCCCTATATAATACTCTACTGTAGACCACGGCCATATTCCCTATATAATACTCTACTTTAGACCAGGGCCATATTCCCTATATAATACTCTACTTTAGACCAGGGTCCTAGTCCCTATATAATACTCTACTTTAGACCAGGGCCCTATTCCCTATATAATACTCTACTTTAGACCAGGGCCCTATTCCCTATATAATACTCTACTGTAGACCACGGCCATATTCCCTATATAATACTCTACTTTAGACCACGGCCATATTCCCTATATAATACTCTACTTTAGACCAGGGCCCTATTCCCTATATAATACTCTACTGTAGACCAGGGTCTTATTCCATATATAATACTCTACTTTAGACCAGGGCCCTATTCCCTTTATAATACTCTACTTTAGACCAGGGCCCTATTCCCTATATAATACTCCACTTTAGACCAGGGCCTTATTCCCTATATAATACTCTACTTTAGACCAGGGCCCTATTCCCTATATAATACTCTACTTTAGACCAGGGCCCTATTCCCTGTATAATACTCTACTTTAGACCAGGGCCATATTCCCTATATAATACTCTACTGTAGACCACGGCCATATTCCCTATATAATACTCTACTTTAGACCAGGGCTCTATTCCCTATATAATACTCTACTTTAGACCAGGGCCCTATTCCCTATATAATACTCTACTTTAGACCAGGGCCCTATTCCCTATATAATCCTCTACTTTAGACCAGGACCATATTCCCTATATAATACTCTACTTTAGACCATGGCCCTATTCCCTATATAATACTCTACTGTAGACCACGGCCCTATTCCCTATATAATACTCTACTGTAGACCAGGTTCCTATTCCCTGTATAATACTCATTTTTAGACCAGGGCCTTATTCCCTATATACTACTCTACTTTAGACCAGGGCCCTATTCCCTATATAATACTCTACTTTAGACCAGGGCCCTATTCCCTATATAATACTCTACTTTAGACCAGGGCCATATTTCCTATATAATACTCTACTTTATACCAGGGCCCCATTCCCTATATAATACTCTACTGTAGACCACGGCCATATTCCCTATATAATACTCTACTTTAGACCAGGGCCATATTCCCTATATAATACTCTACTTTAGACCAGGGTCCTAGTCCCTATATAATACTCTACTTTAGACCAGGGCCCTATTCCCTATATAATACTCTACTTTAGACCAGGGCCCTATTCCCTATATAATACTCTACTGTAGACCACGGCCATATTCCCTATATAATACTCTACTTTAGACCACGGCCATATTCCCTATATAATACTCTACTTTAGACCAGGGCCCTATTCCCTATATAATACTCTACTTTAGACCAGGGCCATATTCCCTATATAATACTCTACTTTAGACCAGGGCCCTATTCCCTATATAATACTCTACTTTAGACCAGGGCCCTATTCCCTATATAATGCTCTACTTTAGACCAGGGCCCTATTCCCTATATAATACTCTACTTTAGACCACGGCCCTATTCCCTATATAATACTCTACTTTAGACCAGGGCCCTATTCCCTATATAATACTCTACTTTAGACCAGGACCCTATTCCCTATATAATACTCTACTTTAGACCAGGGCCATATTCCCTATATAATACTCTACTGTAGACCACGGCCCTATTCCCTATATAATACTCTACTGTAGACCAGGGCTCTATTCCCTATATAATACTCTACTTTAGACCAGGGCCCTATTCCCTATATAATACTCTACTGTAGACCACGGCCATATTCCCTATATAATACTCTACTTTAGACCACGGCCATATTCCCTATATAATACTCTACTTTAGACCAGGGCCCTATTCCCTATATAATGCTCTACTTTAGACCAGGGCCCTATTCCCTATATAATACTCTACTTTAGACCAGGGCCCTATTCCCTATATAATGCTCTACTTTAGACCAGGGCCCTATTCCCTATATAATACTCTACTTTAGACCACGGCCCTATTCCCTATATAATACTCTACTTTAGACCAGGGCCCTATTCCCTATATAATACTCTACTTTAGACCAGGACCCTATTCCCTATATAATACTCTACTTTAGACCAGGGCCATATTCCCTATATAATACTCTACTGTAGACCACGGCCCTATTCCCTATATAATACTCTACTGTAGACCAGGGTCCTATTCCCTGTATAATACTCATTTTTAGACCAGGAACTTATTCCCTATATAATACTCTACTTTAGACCAGGGCCCTATTCCCTATATAATACTCTACTTTAGACCAGGGCCCTATTCCCTATATAATACTCTACCGTAGACCAGGGCCAAATTCCCTATATAATACTCTACTGTAGACCAGGGCCCTATTCCCTATATAATACTCTACTTTAGCCCAGAGCCCTATTCCCTATATAATACTCTACAGTAGACCAGGGTCCTATTCCCTATATAATACTCTACTGTAGACCAGGGCCATATTCCCTGACCAGGGTCCTCTTCCCTATATAATACTCTACTTTAGACCATGGCCATATTCCCTATATAATACTCTACTTTAGACCAGGGCCATATTTCCTATATAATACTCTACTTTAGACCAGGGCCCTATTCCCTATATAATACTCTACTTTAGACCAGGGCACATTTCCCTATATAATACTCTACTGTAGACCAGGGCACATTTCCCTATATAATACTCTACTTTAGACCAGGGCCCTATTCCCTATATACTACTCTACTTCAGACCAGGGCCCTATTCCCTATATAATACTCTACTGTAGACCAGGGCACTTTTCCCTATATAATACTCTACTGTAGACCAGGGCACTATTCCCTATATAATACTCTACTGTAGACCAGGGCCCTATTCCCTATATAATACTCTACTTTAGACCAGGGCCCTATTCCCTATATAATACTCTACTGTAGACCAGGAACCTATTCCCTTTATAGTACTCTACTTTGGACCAGGGCACTATTCCCTATCTAATACTCTACTGTAGACCAGGGCACTATTCCCTATATAATACTCTACTTTAGACCAGGGCCCTATTCCCTATATAATACTCTACTTTAGACCAGGGCCCTATTCCCTATATAATACTCTACTGTAGACCACGGCCCTATTCCCTATATAATACTCTACTGTAGACCAGGGTCCTATTCCCTATATAATACTCATTTTTAGACCAGGGCCTTATTCCCTATATAATACTCTACTTTAGACCAGGGCCCTATTCCCTATATAATACTCTACTTTAGACCAGGGCCCTATTCCCTATATAATACTCTACCGTAGACCAGGGCCAAATTCCCTATATAATACTCTACTGTAGACCAGGGCCCTATTCCCTATATAATACTATACTGTAGACCAGGGCCATATTCCCTATATAATACTCTACTTTAGCCCAGAGCCCTATTCCCTATATAATACTCTACTGTAGACCAGGGTCCTATTCCCTATATAATACTCTACTGTAGACCAGGGCCATATTCCCTGACCAGGGTCCTCTTCCCTATATAATACTCTACTTTAGACCATGGCCATATTCCCTATATAATACTCTACTTTAGACCAGGGCCATATTTCCTATATAATACTCTACTTTAGACCAGGTCCCTATTCCCTATATAATACTCTACTTTAGACCAGGGCACATTTCCCTATATAATACTCTACTGTAGACCAGGGCACATTTCCCTATAAAATACTCTACTTTAGACCAGGGCCCTATTGTTACGCTCAATGAGGACAATTGTAAGGAGTCAGGCGCAGAGAGCAAAGGTAATGGGGAAAAACCACTCTTTAATGTCCAACCAGATGAACAACTGGTAACGTCAAAAACATTTGGCGTAAAAATCCGACTTGAATAAAGTACACACTGGAAAATAAATCCAGACTGTGGAAAACCCCAACATACATGAACAACCTCATACAAAACAGAAAAGACAAGCCCGCACAAACAGAAACGGGCTAAACGAACTTAAATAGCACCACCCTAACAACCAAACAATAAACAGGTGAAATCAATTAGTCAAAACCAAACGAAAAGGAAAAAGGGATCGGTGGCAGCTAGTAGACCGGCGACGACGACCGCCGAGCGCCACTCGAACAGGAAGGGAAGCCACCTTCGGTAATACTCGTTACAGTACCCCCCTCCTGACGCGCAGCTCCCGCAGTGCGCCGACGCCGGCCTCGAGGACGACCCGGGGGCCGAGGCGCAGGGCGATCCGGATGGAGGCGATGGAACTCTCTCAGCATAGATGGATCCAATATATCCCCCACCGGGACCCAGCACCTCTCCTCCGGACCGTACCCCTCCCAGTCCACGAGGTACTGCAGGCCCCTCACCCGGCGTCTGGAATCCAGAATGGACCTTATCCTGTACGCCGGGGACCCCTCTATATCCAGAGGGGGCGGAGGGACCTCCAGAACCTCACCTTCCTGCATGGGACCAGCTACCACCGGCCTGAGGAGAGACACATGAAATGAGGGGTTAATACGATAATACGAAGGAAGTAACAATCGGTAACACACCTCATTTATTCTCCTCAGGACTTTAAATGGCCCTACACACTGCGGACCCAGCTTCCGGCAGGGCAGGCGGAGGGGCAGGTTTCGGGTCGAGAACCAGACCTTGTCCCCCGGTGCAAACACGGGGGCCTCACTGCGGTGACGGTCAGCGCTCTTCTTCTGCTGTCTACTCGCCTGACGCAGAGACTCCTGGACGGCTCTCCAAGTCTCCTTAGAGCGCTGTACCCACTCCTCCACCGCAGGAGCCTCGGTCTGACTCTGATGCCATGGTGCCAGAACCGGCTGGTACCCCAACACACACTCAAATGGTGACATGTTGGTAGAGGAGTGGCTTAGTGAGTTCTGAGCAATCTCTGCCCAGGGGATGTATCTTGACCACTCCCCTGGCCGGTCCTGGCAATACGACCGCAGAAACCTACCCACCTCCTGGTTCACTCTCTCCAACTGCCCATTACTCTCCGGGTGATACCCCGAGGTAAGGCTGACCGAGACCCCCAAATGCTCCATAAACGCCTTCCATATTCTGGAAGTGAACTGGGGACCCCGATCAGAAACAATATCCTCGGGCACCCCGTAGTGCCGGAAGACATGGGTAAATAGTGCCTCCGCAGTCTGCAGGGCCGTAGGGAGACCGGGCAACGGGATAAGACGGCAGGACTTAGAGAACCGATCCACAACGACCAGGATCGTAGTGTTTCCCTGAGATGGAGGTAAGTCAGTCAGAAAATCCACCGAAAGATGGGACCACGGCCGTTGTGGAACGGGGAGGGGTTGTAACTTCCCTCGAGGCAGGTGCCTAGGAGCCTTACTCTGAGCGCACACCGAACAGGAAGAGACATAGAATCGCACATCCCTCTCCAAGGTGGGCCACCAGTACTTCCCCCTAAGACCTCGCACTGTCCTCGAAATACCTGGGTGACCTGACGAGAGTATACCATGAGCCCATCGAATCAATTGATCACGAACAGCGAGCGGTACATACCTACGCCCCTCCGGGCACTGTGGAGGCGCAGGTTCCTCCCTTAACGCCCGCTCGATGTCCGCGTCCACCTCCCATACTATTGGTGCCACCAACTTGGCCGCCGGAATGATGGGAGTAGGATCGATGGACCGGTCCTCTGAGTCATAGAGGCGAGACAGCGCGTCGGCCTTAGTGTTGAGGGAACCTGGCCGATACGAGATCGTAAAACGAAATCTGGTGAAATACATGGCCCACCTTGCCTGACGCGGATTCAGTCTCTTAGCTGATCGGATATACTCCAGGTTACGGTGGTCAGTCCAGATGAGGAAAGGGTGCTTAGCCCCCTCAAGCCAGTGTCTCCACACCTTCAGGGCTTTAACCATAGCCAACAACTCCCTATCCCCCACATCATCATTCCGCTCCGCTGGCCCGAGTTTTTTTTTTTAAAAAGCACAGGGGCGGAGTTTTGGTGGCACACCCGAGCGCTGTGAGAGCACCGCTCCAACCCCAGCCTCGGATGCGTCCACCTCTACTATGAACGCCAAAGAAGGGTCCGGATGCGCCAACACTGGCGCCTCGGTAAACAGCACCTTCAACCTACGGAAGGCTCTGTCCGCCTCTGCTGACCACTGCAAACGCACCGGCCCCCCCTTCAGCAGTGAGGTAATAGGAGCTGCTACCTGACCAAAACCCCGGATAAACCTCCGGTAGTAATTGGCAAACCCTAAGAACCGCTGCACCTCTTTTACCGTGGTCGGAGTCGGCCAATTACGCACGGCTTTTACGCGGTCACCCTCTATATCCACCCCCGAGCTGGAAATGCGATAACCCAGGAAGGAAACGGCTTGTTTAGAAAACTCACATTTCTCCGCCTTCACGTACAGGTCATGCTCCAGCAGTCGCCCAAGAACCTTGCGCACCAGAGACACATGCGCGGCGCGTGTAGCGGAGTAGATCAAAATATCGTCAATATACACCACCACACCCTGTCCGTGCAGGTCTCTGAGAATCTCGTCAACAAAGGATTGAAAGACGGCTGGAGCATTCTTTAACCCATACGGCATGACGAGGTACTCATAGTGGCCCGATGTAGTACTAAACGCGGTTTTCCACTCATCTCCCTCCCGAATACGCACCAGATTATACGCGCTCCTGAGGTCCAGTTTCGTGAAGAACCGTGCTCCGTGGAATGATTCCATCGCCGTAGCGATGAGAGGTAGTGGGTAACTAAAACCCACCGTGATGGAATTGAGACCTCGATAATCAATACACGGACGCAACCCACCATCCTTTTTCTTCACAAAAAAGAAACTCGAGGAGACGGGTGACATGGAGGGCCGAATGAATCCCTGTCCCAGAGCTTCCGTGACATATGTCTCCATAGCCAACGTCTCCTCCTGGGACAAAGGATACACATGACTCCTGGGTAGTGCAGCGTTTACCTGGAGGTTTATCACGCAATCCCCCTGTCGATGGGGTGGTAATTGGGTCGCCTTCTTTTTACTGAAAGCGATAGCCAAATCGGCATACTCAGCGGGAATGCGCACGGTGGAAACCTGGTCTGGACTCTCCACCGTTGTCGCACCGATGGAAACTCCTACACACCTGCCTGAACACTCATCAGACCACCCCTGTAGAGCTCCCTGTTTCCACGAAATCGTCGGATTGTGAATAGCCAGCCAGGGAATCCCCAGCACCACCGGAAACGCAGGTGAATCGATAAGAAACAGACTAATCCGTTCCTTATGATTCCCCTGCGTAATCATCTCCAAAGGAATTGTGGCCTCCCTGACCAGCCCTGACCCTAATGGTCGACTATCTAAGGAGTGCACAGGGAAAGGGGGGTCTACCTTAACTAACGGAATCCTCAACTTCTGAGCGAGTCCGCGATCTATAAAGTTCCCAGCTGCGCCTGAATCGACTAGCGCCTTATGCTGGAGAGAGGGAAAAAATTTAAGGAAACATATTAACAAAAACATGTGACCAACAGGAAGCTCTGGGAGAGTGTGGTGCTGACTCACCTGAGGTGACCGAGGAGTGTTCTGCCTGCCCTCTCGATTCCCAGATGGACTCCTCCAGCACCGACCGGAAGTGTGCCCTCTTCGGCCACAACTGGTACAGGAGGAGCCTCCTCCGATCTCCCTAGATGCTGCCCCTCCTAGCTCCATCGGGATGGGAGCAGGAGGGTCAGGAGGTGGAACGGACAGGACCCTTTCAGAACGTCCGCGAGCAGCTAGCAGATGGTCTAACCGGATAAACATGTCTATTAGTTCATCCAAACTGAGCGTAGTGTCCCGACAAGCCAGCTCTCTGCGGACGTCCTCTCTCAGGCTACACCTGTAATGGTCTATCAGGGCCCTGTCGTTCCACCCTGCTCCAGCGGCCAAGGTCCGGAAATCCAGCGCGAAGTCCTGCGCGCTCCTCGTCCCCTGTCGTAGATAGAACAATCTCTCACCCGCCGCTCGGCCATCTGGAGGGTGATCGAACACGGCCCGAAAACGGCGGGTGAACTCTGGGTAGTGGCCCCTCGCTGAGTCGGGCCCGTTCCAGACCGCATTGGCCCACTCTAGGGCTCTACCCGTCAGGGAGGAGACGAGGACACTCACGCTCTCTTCGTCCGAGGGAGCTGGTCGGACGGTGGCCAGGTACAGATCTAATTGTAGCAGGAATCCCTGGCACCCCGCCGCCGCTCCATCGTACTGACTTGGAGGCGTAATACGCAAGGCGCTGGTACCGGATCCCGCTGGAGGAGATGGTATAGTTGCTGGAGGGAGGGTAGGTGGGGTAGTAGGGAGACCACTCCTCTCCCAACGATCCATCCTCTCCATCATAAGATCCATAGCTGATCCGATGCGATGGAGGATGGACGTGTGATGAAGGACTCTCTCCTCCATCGTGGGGAGAGGGGTGGTCGCTGCTCCTGCTGGCTCCATATGTAGGTGCGGGCTTCTGTTACGCTCAATGAGGACAATTGTAAGGAGTCAGGCGCAGAGAGCAAAGGTAATGGGGAAAAACCACTCTTTGATGTCCAACCAGATGAACAACTGGTAACGTCAAAAACATTTGGCGTAAAAAATCCGACTTGAATAAAGTACACACTGGAAAATAAATCCAGACTGTGGAAAACCCCAACATACATGAACAACCTCATACAAAACAGAAAAGACAAGCCCGCACAAACAGAAACGGGCTAAACGAACTTAAATAGCACCACCCTAACAACCAAACAATAAACAGGTGAAATCAATTAGTCAAAACCAAACGAAAAGGAAAAAGGGATCGGTGGCAGCTAGTAGACCGGCGACGACGACCGCCGAGCGCCACTCGAACAGGAAGGGAAGCCACCTTCGGTAATACTCGTTACACCTATTCCCTATATACTACTCTACTTCAGACCAGGGCCCTATTCCCTATATAATACTCTACTGTAGACCAGGGCACTATTCCCTATATAATACTCTACTGTAGACCAGGGCCCTATTCCCTATATAATACTCTACTGTAGACCAGGGCCATATTCCCTGACCAGGGTCCTATTCCCTATATAATACTCTACTTTAGACCATGGCCATATTCCCTATATAATACTCTACTTTAGACCAGGGCCATATTTCCTATATAATACTCTACTTTAGACCAGGGCCCTATTCCCTATATAATACTCTACTTTAGACCAGGGCACATTTCCCTATATAATACTCTACTGTAGACCAGGGCACATTTCCCTATATAATACTCTACTTTAGACCAGGGCCCTATTCCCTATATACTACTCTACTTCAGACCAGGGCCCTATTCCCTATATAATACTCTACTGTAGACCAGGGCACTATTCCCTATATAATACTCTACTGTAGACCAGGGCACTATTCCCTATATAATACTCTACTGTAGACCAGGGCCCTATTCCCTATATAATACTCTACTTTAGACCAGGGCCCTATTCCCTATATAATACTCTACTGTAGACCAGGGCCCTATTCCCTTTATAATACTCTACTTTAGACCAGGGCCCTATTCCCTATATAATACTCTACTTTGGACCACGGCCATATTCCCTATATAATACTCTACTTTAGACCAGGGTCCTATTCCCTATATAATACTCTACTGTAGACCAGGGCCTTATTCCCTATATAATACTATACTTTAGACCAGGGCCCTATTCCCTATATAATACTCTACTTTAGACCAGGGCCCTACTCCCTATATAATACTCTACTGTAGACCAGGGTCTTATTCCATATATAATACTCTACTGTAGACCAGGGCCCTATTCCCTTTATAATACTCTACTTTGGACCAGGGCCCTATTCCCTATATAATACTCTACTGTAGACCACGGCCATATTCCCTATATAATACTCTACTTTAGACCAGGGTCCTATTCCCCTATATAATACTCTACTTTAGACCATGGCCATATTCCCTATATAATACTCTACTTTAGACCAGGGCCATATTTCCTATATAATACTCTACTTTAGACCAGGGCCCTATTCCCTATATAATACTCTACTTTAGACCAGGGCACATTTCCCTATATAATACTCTACTGTAGACCAGGGCACATTTCCCTATATAATACTCTACTTTAGACCAGGGCCCTATTCCCTATATACTACTCTACTTCAGACCAGGGCCCTATTCCCTATATAATACTCTACTGTAGACCAGGGCCCTATTCCCTATATAATACTCTACTGTAGACCAGGGCCCTATTCCCTATATAATACTCTACTGTAGACCAGGGCCCTATTCCCTATATAATACTCTACTGTAGACCAGGGCACTATTCCCTATATAATACTCTACTGTAGACCAGGGCACTATTCCCTATATAATACTCTACTGTAGACCAGGGCCCTATTCCACATAAAATACTCTACTTTAGACCAGGGCCCTATTCCCTATATAATACTCTACTTTAGACCAGGGCCCTATTTTCTATATAATACTCTACTGTAGACCAGGGCCCTATTCCCTTTATAATACTCTACTTTGGACCACGGCCCTATTCCCTATATAATACTCTACTGTAGACCAGGGCCTTATTCCCTATATAATACTATACTTTAGACCAGGGCCCTACTCCCTATATAATACTCTACTGTAGACCAGGGTCTTATTCCATATATAATACTCTACTGTAGACCAGGACCCTATTCCCTTTATAATACTCTACTTTGGACCAGGGCCCTATTCCCTATATAATACTCTACTTTAGACCAGGGTCCTATTCCCCTATATAATACTCTACTTTAGACCATGGCCATATTCCCTATATAATACTCTACTTTAGACCAGGGCCATATTTCCTATATAATACTCTACTTTAGACCAGGGCCCTATTCCCTATATAATACTCTACTTTAGACCAGGGCACATTTCCCTATATAATACTCCACTGTAGACCAGGGCACATTTCCCTATATAATACTCTACTTTAGACCAGGGCCCTATTCCTTATATACTACTCTACTTCAGACCAGGGCCCTATTCCCTATATAATACTCTACTGTAGACCAGGGCCCTATTCCCTATATAATACTCTACTGTAGACCAGGGCCCTATTCCCTATATAATACTCTACTGTAGACCAGGGCCCTATTCCCTATATAATACTCTACTGTAGACCAGGGCACTATTCCCTATCTAATACTCTACTGTAGACCAGGGCACTATTCCCTATATAATACTCTACTGTAGACCAGGGCCCTATTCCCTATATAATACTCTACTTTAGACCAGGGCCCTATTCCCTATATAATACTCTACTGTAGACCAGGGCCCTATTCCCTTTATAATACTCTACTTTGGACCAGGGCCCTATTCCCTATATAATACTCTACTTTAGACCAGGGCCCTATTCCCTATATAATACTCTACTGTAGACCAGGGCCCTATTCCCTTTATAATACTCTACTTTAGACCAGGGCCCTACTCCCTATATAATACTCTACTGTAGACCAGGGTCTTATTCCATACCTTAAGGGAAGTGTGAGACGGGAGCCATATGATCGGTGAAGATTCTCCCATTGCGAATGTACGGTCCCTTACTAGACGTCCGACTTCGTCTCAGAAAATCGCGGACGGCGTCGGGCCGAGGGCGGGGGGGAGCTCTTTCAGGAAGTCATCGAAGAAATCGTCTCGGACGTTCGGTCACCGTTTTATAAAAATAACAAATTTTTGACTTGGACTCCGCATTCTCGAAAATTCCCACAAGGGGGCAAATAAATCATATTGCAGGCGCACGAACACGGGGCAAACGAGCGCGGCCTTTTCTCCTAAACGGAAAATATTTCGAAGCCGAAACTCGGCGAGCGTAGGTTTGGAGTAAAGGGAAGTTGGCCCCGAACAAGATGGCGTCGAGGCCTCTGCGCTTTTTGAGTTATGGCCATTTTTCTGGGATTAAAGGTCAAAAACGCAAAGTAGGGTGCAATTTGACCGCTTCACGTCAAAGTACATAAGCATACGGTGTCAGGAAAAAAAGAACCAGCCGTTTATCTATCGTAATTTAAGAGAAATCGTACATTGTCCATTTGGTGATGTTCACGAAGAGGAATTTTTTTTTCAAAAAATTCACAGATCCAGTTGCAGTTTGTTCACACGAACATTTTTAAAGTGGGTCTCGAAGCTCTGCGAGAATTCTGTGATTTTATGTGATTTTATGAAGTAACACACACTCATTTAACCCTCTGTTAATAAGTCAGTTCTTAACATAAAGACTTAAAACTCAATATTAAATAAGAGCCTACCCCAAGGAGGGTATGTGTTCACGTTCAGCTTCCTATGTCAACTGGAAGTACCTTAAAATTGTGCATAGGGTCAGGTTTGAAGGGTAATAAAGGTCAGATCTTTTCAAAACTTCACTTGTGTGATTAGACAACCCTCATGAAGTGTAATCAGTCATTTTTCCCAACAGATGTCAAAGAAAAGCTCTCTCACACAAACACACACACACACAAAAAGGAAGGATGGAGTGAAAAAGTACGGTGCTTAAAGACACACAAAGCCTGCAATGGCATGACTATTATCTCCAGGCCGTGCCGAGTTCAACGAGATGCCCCGCTTGACCGTAGCTCGCTCGGTCTGAGCGCAGCGACCGTTACAAGAAAATGGACCCAAATGACCTTTTGACCTCATGTCAATTTTATTTGCTTTTGGGAGACAGAGAGAGAACCGTTAAGGTTAGAAGCACAATTTCACCTCAGGAATGTTCTTAAGGTCCTCCCGATCTGTGCAAGCCTAACCTTGACCTTGTGGCATTAACCCTTAACAGTTAAAAGCTGGTGTTTACATCAAACAATTTACAATGACATGTCGCCCCATAGGAATACATTGACTGCACCTCTCAATTCAACCTGAAGCCTATGTGGGTTATGAATGTCTTATGAACCTGTCTTTGATGTCAGTCCATCAGGCCACCATGAGGTCTACCTGTGTCGATTCTAAGCTTCCTGGAGCAACCGGAAGTGGTTAAATCACCCTAAAAGTGTTTGCCATAGCCAACCTGCAGTTTGAGAGAAATAGTGCATTCAGCCCTATGTAAATCAGTCAATTTTTAACATACAGACTTAAAACTCAGGATTCTGTAACAGCCTACTCCAGTGATGATATGTGTTTATTTATAGCTTCCTGTGACAACCGGAAGTGCCATAACTGGTGTCAAATGGGCTGTTTCGAAGGGTTAAAAATGTCAAATCTTTCCAAAACTTCATATATGTGAATAGACAACCCTCATGAACTGTAAATCAGTCCTTCATCCCATCAGATTTAAAAAAAAAAAAATACACACCGACAGAAATGATGGAGGGACACACTGAGGGGCTAAGAGGCAGACAGTGCCTGCAGTAGTTACTTTTGTTCCAACTTTTAAAGAACCGTCAGACCTAGAGTTCTGAAAATTTACAAACCTGTTCTAGACCTCAGGTCGATTGTGCACGGTGAATTATATGGCTCTAGAAGGTTCTCGGATCGATAAAAAGCATCGTGTATTTGCCATGTTTTCAATTCATTTTGACCTCAACGAAACGGACGACATTTAGAAAAGTCCCAGAGTCTCAAGACTAGGTGCGTTGAAACCGGCTCGGCCCATAGAGACAGACCCCAATGAGCCTGTTTGATTGCTCATTCAAGGACCCCGTAGCAAGGCAATGAAAAAAGTGGAATTTCAGCACCAATTAGGGTTTTGCTCGGGCACCGAATGACCTATCGAGCCGAAACTTGGGATTCGAGGTCGCTTCACATAGGGCTAAACATAATGTGTGAACTGGACCCGCAGCTAGAACATAACTACGTATTATTTGTTTTATTATGGTTTAAATAGAAGGCGCTGTGAATTTTGGGCCTGCTCTGAAATATGTTATAGTTGGCTTCTAAAGGAGTTGGAAAAAGTGAGTTTGGAGTCAGATGGTATCAGTTTGGTGTCTGAAAATATCTATTTGACTGATGGACACTGACTTGCTCGTTGACTTTTGTACATTTGCAATATGTTTCAACGGGGAGGTACCATGAGGAAAAAGCGACATGATGAAATTTCACGAAACGAGCGATGGAGAGGAACCACTATCACTGCCCGGCCATCCTGAGGTCATCAGACCGTTGACTTTTGCATTTCTAAAGTATTTAAGAGAATGTACGTTAGATTTGCAATATGATGTGATGTTGAATCATATTGCAAATGTAACGTGCATTCTTTAAATACTTTAGAAATACAAAAGTCAACGTCCTGATGACCTCAGGATGGCCGGGCAGTGATAGTGGTTCCTCTCCAACGCTCGTTGCGTGAAATTTCATCATGTCGCTTTTTCCTCATGGTACCTCCCCGTTGAAACATATTGCAAATGTACAAAAGTCGACTAGCAAGTCAACTAGCAAGTGTCAACAAAAGTCAACTAGCAAGTGTCCATCAGTCAATTGGATATTTTCAGACACCAAACTGATACCATCTGACTCCAAACTCACTTTTTACAACTCCTTTAGAAGCCAACTATCACATATTTCAGAGCAGGCCCAAAATTCACAGCGCCTTCCATGAATGCACCAAAATAGCATTCTGAAATCACCACTAAAATGACATCGCCATATTCTCCAGGCCGTGCCGAGTTCAACGGGATGCCCCGCTTGACCGTAGCTCGCTCGGTCTGAGCGCAGCGACCGTTACAAGAGAACGGACACGAATGGCCTTTTGACCTCAATGTCAATTTCATTTGCTTTTGGGAGACAGAGAGAGAACCGTTAAGGTTAGAAGCACAATTTCACCTCAGGAACAATCCTAAGGTCCTCCCGATCTGTGCAAGCCTAACCTTGACCTTGTGGCATTAACCCTTCACAGTTAAAAGAAGGCGTTTACATCAAACATTTTACAATGACATTTCGCCCCATAGGAATACATTGACTGCTCCTCTAAATTCAACCTGAAGCCTATGTGGGTTATGAATGTCTTATGAACCTGTCTTTGATAACAATCCATCAGGCTACTATGAGGTCTACCTGTGTTGATTTTAAGCTACCTGGAGCAACCGGAAGTGGTTAAAATCACCCTAAAAAGTGTCCAGATATACATGACTTGCAATTTTGAAAATCACTGCATTCAACCCTATGTAGATCAGTCAATTCTTAACGTATAGACTTAAAACTCAGGATTCTGTAACAGCATACCCCAGTCAAGATATGTGTTTACCTATAGCTTCCTGTGCCAACCGGAAGTGCCTTAAAATGGTGTCATGGTGCTGTTTCGAAGGGTTAAAAAGGTCAGAACTTTTCAAAACTTCATTTGTGTGATTAGACAAGCCTCATGAACTGTAAATCAGTCATTTCTCTAAGCAGATGTCAAAGGAAAGCTCTCTCTCACACAAAAACACACACACAAAGCAATGATGGAGTGAAAAAGTACGGTGATTAAAGACACACAAAGCCGGCAATGGCATTCCCATTATCCCTAGGCCGTGCCGAGTTCAACGAGATGCCCCGCTTGACCGTAGCTCACTCGGTCTGAGAGCAGCGACCGTTACAAGAGAACGGACACGAATGACCTTTTGACCTCAATGTCAATTTTATTTGCTTTTGGGAGACAGAGAGAGAACCGTTAAGGTTAGAAACACAATTTCACCTCAGGAATGTTCTTAAGGTCCTCCCGATCTGTGCAAGCCTAACTTTGACCTTGTGGCATTAACCCTTCACAGTTAAAAGAAGGTGTTTACATCAAACAGTTTACAATGACATTTCGCCCCATAGGAATACATTGACTGCTCCCCTAAATTCAACCTGAAGCCTATGTGGGTTATGAATGTCTTATGAACCTGTCTTTGATGACAGTCCATTAGGCCACCATGAGGTCTACCTGTGTCGATTCTAAGCTTCCTGGAGCAACCGGAAGTGGTTAAAATCACCCTAAAAGTGTTTGCAATAAGCACCCTGCAATTTGAGAGAAATAGTGCATTCAGCCCTATGTAAATCAGTCAATTTTTAACATATAGACTTAAAACTCAGGATTCTGTAACAGCATACTCCAGTGAGTATATGTCTTTACTTTCAGCTTCCTGTGCCAACCGGAAGTGCCATAATTGGTGTCAAATGGGCTGTTTTGAATGGTTAAAAATGTCAAATCTTTCCAAAACTTCATATTGTGATTAGGCAACCCTCCTGAACTGTAAATCAGTCATTAGTCCCATCAGATTTCAAAGAAAAATTTACACACCCAAACAGAAATGATGGAGGGACACACTGAGGGGCTAAGAGGCAGACAGTGCCTGTGGTAGTTACTTTTGTTCCAACTTTTAAAGAACCGTCAGACCTAGAGTTCTGAAAATTTACAAACCTGTTCTAGACCTCAGGTCGATTGTGCACGGTGAGTTATGTGGCTCTAGAAGGTTCTCAGACCGATAAACAGCCTCGTGTATTTGCTATGTTTTCAATTCATTTTCAGCTCAACGAAACGGACGACATTTAGAAAAGTCCCAGAGTCTCAAGACTAGGTGCATTGAAACCGGCTCGGCCCATAGAGATGGACCTCAACGATTCTGTCCGATTGCTCATTCAAGCACCCCGTAGCAAGGCATGGAAAAAAGTGGATTTTCAGCACCAATTAGGGTTTTGCTCGGGCACCGAATGACCTATCGAGCCGAAACTTGGGATTCCAGGTCGCCTCACATAGGGCTAAACATAATGTGAATATTGGACCCGCAGCTAGAACATAACTACGTATTATTTGTTTTATTATGGTTTAAATGGAAGGCGCTGTGAATTTTGGGCCTGCTCTGAAATATGTGATAGTTGGCTTCTAAAGGAGTTGGTAAAAGTGAGTTTGGTGTCAGATGGTATCAGTTTGGTGTCTGAATATATCTAATTGACTGATGGACACCGACTTGCTACTTGACTTTTGTACATTTGCAATATGTTTCAACGGGGGGGTACCATCACAAAAAGCGACATGATGAAATTTAACACAACGAGCGATGGAGAGGAACCACTATCACTGCCCGGCCATCCTGAGGTCATCAGACCGTTGACTTTTGCATTTCTAAAGTATTTAAGAGAATGTACGTTACATTTGCAATATGATTCAACATCACATCATATTGCAAATGCACGTTAGATTTGCAATATGATTCAACACATCATATTGCAAATGTAACAGTGTGTGTTATGTTTGCAATATGATTCAACACATCATATTGCAAACGTAACAGTGTGTGTTATGTTTGCAATATGATTCAACACATCATATTGCAAATGTAACAGTGTGTGTTATGTTTGCAATATGATCCAACACATCATATTGCAAACGTAACAGTGTGTGTTATGTTTGCAATATGATTCAACACATCATATTGCAAATATAACAGTGTGTGTTTGCAATATGATTCAACAGTGTGTTATGTTTGCAATATGATGTGGTGTTTTTCACTGTTGAATCATATGCAAATGTAACGTGCATTCTTTAAATAAACCCTATGTGGGTTATGAATGTCTTATGAACCTGTCTTCAATGACAATCCATCAAGCCACTATGAGGTCTACCTGTGTTGATTCTAAGCTTCCTGGAGCAACCGGAAGTGATAAAATCACCCTAAAAGGGTTTTGCCATACCCAACCAGCAGTTTGTGATATATAGTGCATTCAACCCTGTGTAAATCAGTCAGTTCTTAACGTATAGACTTAAAACTCAGGATTCTGTAAAAGCATACCCCGATCAGGATAGGTATTTACTTATAGCTTCCTGTGCCAACCGGAAGTGCCTTAAAATGGGGTCATAGGTGCTGTTTCAAAGGGTTAAAAAAGTCAGATCTTTCCAAAACTTTAAGTGTGTGATTAGGCAACCCTCATGAAGTGTAAATCAGTCATTTCTCTAAACAGATGTCAAAGAAAAGCTCACACACACACACACAAGTCCAAACTGTTCGTGCACCTGGTATTTTTTTGGGGTTACCAGGTGCCATGTTTCAAGATGGTTGAAATTGCGTTTAGGGGCATCCAGACCTCCATACCCGCTCTGGGAGCACTATTCTACGGCCAAAAATCAATGGGTGCTGGCCTGAGTGATTTATGGAGGTTTGGGGGGTGATACGTTTTTTCTAATTTATTCACATTTTTGACTTCGTATTAAATCAGATTGCAAATGCACAAAACGTATTCCTTAAGTACAAGTAAACATTTATAAAAAATTATGATAGTAAAATGTGACTAAAGTATTTTCATACAGTTCTTATATATGTGTAATTGACGTAAAAATCGAAAGAATTTCAAAAAACGGTCCAGAAAGCACTTTTTTAAATGGAATATACGTTTTTTCCACATTTTTAACATTTTTGACTTGTAACTTTTGACTTTTGACTTTTGACTTCCTATGAAATCACATTCCAAATGCATAAAACATATTCCTTAAGTACAAGTAAACATTTATAAAAAATGATGACAGTAAAATGTGACTAAAGTATTTTCATACAGTTCTTATACATGTGTAATTGACATAAAAATCGAAAGAATTTCAAAAAACGGTCCAGAAAGCACTTTTTTAAAGGGGGTGATACATTTTTTCCAAATATTTGACATTTTTGACTTTTGACTTTTGACTTCCTATGAAATCACATTCCAAATGCACAAAACATATTCCTTAAGTCCAAATAAAAATGTCCAAAAAATTATGTTAATAAAATTTGACAAAAGTATTTTCATACAGTTCTTACACATGTGTAATTGACATAAAAATCGAAAGAATTTCGAAAAACGGTCCAGAAAGCACTTTTTTAAAGGGGGTGATACGTTTTTTCCAAATTTTTGACATTTTTGACTTTTGACTTTTGACTTCCTAAGAAATCACATTCCAAATGCACAAAACATATTCCTTAAGTCCAAATAAAAATGTAAAAAAAATTATGTTAATAAAATTTGACAAAAGTATTTTCATACAGTTCTTACACATGTGTAATTGACATAAAAATCGAAAGAATTTCGAAAAACGGTCCAGAAAGCACTTTTTTAAGGGGGTGATAAGTTTTTGCCAAAACTTTCAATATTTCAAAATTTCAAAATATGACTCTTGGGTCTTGACTTGCGTTACAGTAAGCCTATGAAAAATTAAGATGGAACACACTCGCCCACTATAGGATTTTTGGGGTGTTACACAGCTCATTTACAATATGGCATTTGTCATCAACTTTGGACGAAACAGCGCCGGATGTAATATGAAATCCCACACAATCCCATCGTGTATATGGTCCGCTCGGTGCCAATAAGTTGCCATGTTATTTTGTACAATTGAGGGGGGACTTCCCTTACATATATAATACTCTACTGTAGACCAGGACCCTATTCCCTTTATAATACTCTACTTTGGACCAGGGCCCTATTCCCTATATAATACTCTACTGTAGACCACGGCCATATTCCCTATATAATACTCTACTTTAGACCAGGGTCCTATTCCCCTATATAATACTCTACTGTAAACCAGGGCCTTATTCCCTATATAATACTATACTTTAGACCAGGGCCCTATTCCCTTTATAATACTCTACTTTAGACCATGGCCCTATTCCCTATATAATCCTCTACTTTAGACCAGTGCCCTATTCCCTATATAATACTCTACTTTAGACCAGGGCCCTATTCCCTATATAATACTCTACTGTAGACCAGGGCCCTATTCCCTATATAATACTCTACTTTAGACCAGGGCCATATTCCCTATATAATACTCTACTGTAGACCAGGGCCCTATTCCCTATATAATACTCTACTGTAGACCAGGGCCCTATTCCCTATATAATACTCTACTTTAGACCAGGGCCCCATTCCCTATATAATCCTCTACTTTAGACCAGTGCCCTATTCCCTATATAATACTCTACTTTAGACCAGGGCCCTATTCCCTATATAATACTCTACTTTAGACCAGGGCCATATTCCCTATATAATACTCTACTGTAGACCAGGGCCCTATTCCCTATATAATACTCTACTGTAGACCAGGGCCCTATTCCCTATATAATCCTCTACTGTATACCAGGGTCCTATTCCCTATATAAACTCTACTTTAGACCAGGGCCCTATTCCCTATATAATACTCTACTGTAGACCAGGGCCATATTCCCTATATACTACTCTACTTTAGACCAGGGCCCTATTCCCTATATAATACTCTACTGTAGACCAGGGCCCTATTCCCTATATAATACTCTACTGTAGACCAGGGACTGATTCCCTATATAATACTCTACTGTAGACCAGGGCCCTATTCCCTATATAATACTCTACTGTATACCAGGGTCCTATTCCCTATATAATACTCTACTGTAGACCAGGGTCCTATTCCCTATATAATACTCTACTGTAGACCAGGGCCAAATTCCCTATATAATACTATACTGTGGACCAGGGCCCTATTCCATATATAATACTCTACTTTAGACCAGGGCCCTATTCCCTATATAATACTCTACTTTAGACCAGGGCCCTATTCCCTATATAATACTCTATTGTAAACCAGGGCCCTATTCCCTATATAATACTCTACTTTAGACCAGGGCCATATTCCCTATATAATACTCTACTGTAGACCGGGGCCATATTCCCTATATAATACTCTACTGTAGACCGGGGCCCTATTCCCTTTATAATACTATACTTTGGACCAGGGTCCTATTCCCTATATAATACTCTACTGTAGACCAGGGCCTTATTCCCTATATAATACTATACTTTAGACCAGGGCCTTATTCCCTATATAATACTCTACTTTAGACCAGGGCCCTACTCCCTATATAATACTCTACTGTAGACCACGGCCATATTCCCTATATAATACTCTACTTTAGACCAGGGTCCTCTTCCCTATATAATACTCTACTGTAGACCAGGGCCTTATTCCCTATATAATACTATACTTTAGACCAGGGCCCTATTCCCTTTATAATACTCTACTTTAGACCAGGGCCCTATTCCCTATATAATACTCTACTTTAGACCATGGCCCTATTCCCTATATAATACTCTACTTTAGACCAGGGTCATATTTCCTATATAATACTCTACTTTAGACCAGGGCCCCATTCCCTAAATAATCCTCTACTTTAGACCAGGGCCCCATTCCCTATATACTACTCTACTTTAGATCAGGGCCATATTCCCTATATAATACTCTATTGTAGACAAGGGCACTATTCCCTATATAATACTCTACTGTAGACCAGAGCACTATTCCCTATATAATACTCTCCTGTAGACCACGGCCCTATTCCCTATATAATACTCTACTGTAGACCAGGGTTCTATTCCCTATATAATACTCATTTTTAGACCAGGGCCCTATTCCCTATATAATGCTCTACTTTAGACCAGGGCCCTATTCCCTATATAATACTCTACTTTAGACCAGGGCCCTATTCCCTATATAATACTCTACTTTAGACCAGGGCCCTATTCCCTATATAATACTCTACTTCAGACCACGGCCCTATTCCCTATATAATACTCTACTTTAGACCAGGGCCATATTCCCTATATAATACTCTACTTTAGACCATGGCCATATTCCCTATATAATACTCTACTTTAGACCACGGCCCTATTCCCTATATAATACTCTACTGTAGACCAGGACCCTATTCCCTATATAATACTCTACTTTGGACCAGGGCCCTATTCCCTATATAATACTCTACTGTAGACCACGGCCATATTCCCTATATAATACTCTACTTTAGACCAGGGTCCTATTCCCCTATATAATACTCTACTGTAGACCAGGGCCTTATTCCCTATATAATACTATACTTTAGACCAGGGCCCTATTCCCTTTATAATACTATACTTTAGACCAGGGCCCTACTCCCTATATAATACTCTACTGTAGACCAGGGTCTTATTCCATATATAATACTCTACTGTAGACCAGGACCCTATTCCCTTTATAATACTCTACTTTGGACCAGGGCCCTATTCCCTATATAATACTCTACTTTAGACCAGGGTCCTATTCCCCTATATAATACTCTACTTTAGACCATGGCCATATTCCCTATATAATACTCTACTTTAGACCAGGGCCATATTTCCTATATAATACTCTACTTTAGACCAGGGCCCTATTCCCTATATAATACTCTACTTTAGACCAGGGCACATTTCCCTATATAATACTCCACTGTAGACCAGGGCACATTTCCCTATATAATACTCTACTTTAGACCAGGGCCCTATTCCTTATATACTACTCTACTTCAGACCAGGGCCCTATTCCCTATATAATACTCTACTGTAGACCAGGGCCCTATTCCCTATATAATACTCTACTGTAGACCAGGGCCCTATTCCCTATATAATACTCTACTGTAGACCAGGGCCCTATTCCCTATATAATACTCTACTGTAGACCAGGGCACTATTCCCTATCTAATACTCTACTGTAGACCAGGGCACTATTCCCTATATAATACTCTACTGTAGACCAGGGCCCTATTCCCTATATAATACTCTACTTTAGACCAGGGCCCTATTCCCTATATAATACTCTACTGTAGACCAGGGCCCTATTCCCTTTATAATACTCTACTTTGGACCAGGGCCCTATTCCCTATATAATACTCTACTTTAGACCAGGGCCCTATTCCCTATATAATACTCTACTGTAGACCAGGGCCCTATTCCCTATATAATACTCTACTTCAGACCACGGCCCTATTCCCTATATAATACTCTACTTTAGACCAGGGCCATATTCCCTATATAATACTCTACTTTAGACCATGGCCATATTCCCTATATAATACTCTACTTTAGACCACGGCCCTATTCCCTATATAATACTCTACTGTAGACCAGGACCCTATTCCCTATATAATACTCTACTTTGGACCAGGGCCCTATTCCCTATATAATACTCTACTGTAGACCACGGCCATATTCCCTATATAATACTCTACTTAGACCAGGGTCCTATTCCCCTATATAATACTCTACTGTAGACCAGGGCCTTATTCCCTATATAATACTATACTTTAGACCAGGGCCCTATTCCCTTTATAATACTATACTTTAGACCAGGGCCCTACTCCCTATATAATACTCTACTGTAGACCAGGGTCTTATTCCATATATAATACTCTACTGTAGACCAGGACCCTATTCCCTTTATAATACTCTACTTTGGACCAGGGCCCTATTCCCTATATAATACTCTACTTTAGACCAGGGTCCTATTCCCCTATATAATACTCTACTTTAGACCATGGCCATATTCCCTATATAATACTCTACTTTAGACCAGGGCCATATTTCCTATATAATACTCTACTTTAGACCAGGGCCCTATTCCCTATATAATACTCTACTTTAGACCAGGGCACATTTCCCTATATAATACTCCACTGTAGACCAGGGCACATTTCCCTATATAATACTCTACTTTAGACCAGGGCCCTATTCCTTATATACTACTCTACTTCAGACCAGGGCCCTATTCCCTATATAATACTCTACTGTAGACCAGGGCCCTATTCCCTATATAATACTCTACTGTAGACCAGGGCCCTATTCCCTATATAATACTCTACTGTAGACCAGGGCCCTATTCCCTATATAATACTCTACTGTAGACCAGGGCACTATTCCCTATCTAATACTCTACTGTAGACCAGGGCACTATTCCCTATATAATACTCTACTGTAGACCAGGGCCCTATTCCCTATATAATACTCTACTTTAGACCAGGGCCCTATTCCCTATATAATACTCTACTGTAGACCAGGGCCCTATTCCCTTTATAATACTCTACTTTGGACCAGGGCCCTATTCCCTATATAATACTCTACTTTAGACCAGGGCCCTATTCCCTATATAATACTCTACTGTAGACCAGGGCCCTATTCCCTTTATAATACTCTACTTTAGACCAGGGCCCTACTCCCTATATAATACTCTACTGTAGACCAGGGTCTTATTCCATATATAATACTCTACTGTAGACCAGGACCCTATTCCCTTTATAATACTCTACTTTGGACCAGGGCCCTATTCCCTATATAATACTCTACTGTAGACCACGGCCATATTCCCTATATAATACTCTACTTTAGACCAGGGTCATATTCCCCTATATAATACTCTACTGTAAACCAGGGCCTTATTCCCTATATAATACTATACTTTAGACCAGGGCCCTATTCCCTTTATAATACTCTACTTTAGACCATGGCCCTATTCCCTATATAATACTCTACTTTAGACCAGGGTCATATTTCCTATATAATACTCTACTTTAGACCAGGGCCCCATTCCCTATATAATCCTCTACTTTAGACCAGTGCCCTATTCCCTATATAATACTCTACTTTAGACCAGGGCCCTATTCCCTATATAATACTCTACTGTAGACCAGGGCCCTATTCCCTATATAATACTCTACTTTAGACCAGGGCCATATTCCCTATATAATACTCTACTGTAGACCAGGGCCCTATTCCCTATATAATACTCTACTGTAGACCAGGGCCCTATTCCCTATATAATACTCTACTGTAGACCAGGGCCCGATTCCCTATATAATACTCTACTGTAGACCAGGGCCCTATTCCCTATATAATACTCTACTGTATACCAGGGTCCTATTCCCTATATACTACTCTACTTTAGACCAGGGCCCTATTCCCTATATAATACTCTACTGTAGACTTGGGCCAAATTCCTCTACTGTATACCAGGGTCCTATTCCCTATATAAACTCTACTTTAGACCAGGGCCCTATTCCCTATATAATACTCTACTGTAGACCAGGGCCATATTCCCTATATACTACTCTACTTTAGACCAGGGCCCTATTCCCTATATAATACTCTACTGTAGACCAGGGCCTTATTCCCTATATAATACTCTACTTTAGACCATGGCCCTATTCCCTATATAATACTCTACTTTAGACCAGGGCCCTATTCCCTATATAATACTCTACTTTAGACCAGGGCCCTATTCCCTATATAATACTCTACTTTAGACCAGGGCCCTATTCCCTATATAATACTCTACTTTAGACCACAGCCCTATTCCCTATATAATACTCTACTTTAGACCAGGGCCCTATTCCCTATATAATACTCTACTTTAGACCAGGGCCCTATTCCCTATATAATACTCTACTTTAGACCAGGGCCCTATTCCCTATATAATACTCTACTGTAGACCAGGGCACTATTCCCTATATAATACTCTACTGTAGACCACGGCCCTATTCCCTATATAATACTCTACTGTAGACCAGGACCCTATTCCCTTTATAATACTCTACTTTGGACCAGGGCCCTATTCCCTATATAATACTCTACTTTAGACCAGGGTCCTATTCCCCTATATAATACTCTACTTTAGACCATGGCCATATTCCCTATATAATACTCTACTTTAGACCAGGGCCATATTTCCTATATAATACTCTACTTTAGACCAGGGCCCTATTCCCTATATAATACTCTACTTTAGACCAGGGCACATTTCCCTATATAATACTCCACTGTAGACCAGGGCACATTTCCCTATATAATACTCTACTTTAGACCAGGGCCCTATTCCTTATATACTACTCTACTTTAGACCAGGGCCCTATTCCCTATATAATACTCTACTGTAGACCAGGGCCCTATTCCCTATATAATACTCTACTGTAGACCAGGGCCCTATTCCCTATATAATACTCTACTGTAGACCAGGGCCCTATTCCCTATATAATACTCTACTGTAGACCAGGGCACTATTCCCTATCTAATACTCTACTGTAGACCAGGGCACTATTCCCTATATAATACTCTACTGTAGACCAGGGCCCTATTCCCTATATAATACTCTACTTTAGACCAGGGCCCTATTCCCTATATAATACTCTACTGTAGACCAGGGCCCTATTCCCTTTATAATACTCTACTTTGGACCAGGGCCCTATTCCCTATATAATACTCTACTTTAGACCAGGGCCCTATTCCCTATATAATACTCTACTGTAGACCAGGGCCCTATTCCCTTTATAATACTCTACTTTAGACCAGGGCCCTACTCCCTATATAATACTCTACTGTAGACCAGGGTCTTATTCCATACCTTAAGGGAAGTCTGGGACGGGAGCCGTATGGTTAGTGAAGAAAGTCCCATTGCAAATGTACGGTCCCTTACTAGACGTCCGACTTCGTCGCAGAAAATCGCGGACGGCGTCGGGCCGAGGGCGGCGGAGAGCTCTTTCAGGAAGTCACCCCAAAAAACGTCTCGGACGTTCGGTCACCGTTTTATAAAAATAACAAATTTTTGACTTGGACTCCGCATTCTCGAAAATTCCCACAAGGGGGCAAATAAATCATATTGCAGGCGCACGAACACGGGGCAAACGAGCGCGGCCTTTTCTCCTAAACGGAAAATATTTCGAAGACGAAACTCGGCGAGCGTAGGTTTGGAGTAAAGGGAAGTTGGCCCCGAACAAGATGGCGTCGAGGCCTCTGCGCTTTTTGAGTTATGGCCATTTTTCTGGGATTAAAGGTCAAAAACGCAAAGTAGGGTGCAATTTGACCGCTTCACGTCAAAGTACATAAGCATACGGTGTCAGGAAAAAAAGAACCAGCCGTTTATCTATCGTAATTTAAGAGAAATCGTACATTGTCCATTTGGTGATGTTCACGAAGAGGAATTTTTTTTTCAAAAAATTCACAGATCCAGTTGCAGTTTGTTCACACGAACATTTTTAAAGTGGGTCTCGAAGCTCTGCGAGAATTCTGTGATTTTATGTGATTTTATGAAGTAACACACACTCATTTAACCCTCTGTTAATAAGTCAGTTCTTAACATAAAGACTTAAAACTCAATATTAAATAAGAGCCTACCCCAAGGAGGGTATGTGTTCACGTTCAGCTTCCTATGTCAACTGGAAGTACCTTAAAATGGTGCATAGGGTCAGGTTTGAAGGGTAATAAAGGTCAGATCTTTTCAAAACTTCACTTGTGTGATTAGACAACCCTCATGAACTGTAATCAGTCATTTTTCCCAACAGATGTCAAAGAAAAGCTCTCTCACACAAACACACACACACAAAAAGGAAGGATGGAGTGAAAAAGTACGGTGCTTAAAGACACACAAAGCCTGCAATGGCATGACTATTATCTCCAGGCCGTGCCGAGTTCAACGAGATGCCCCGCTTGACCGTAGCTCGCTCGGTCTGAGCGCAGCGACCGTTACAAGAAAATGGACCCAAATGACCTTTTGACCTCATGTCAATTTTATTTGCTTTTGGGAGACAGAGAGAGAACCGTTAAGGTTAGAAGCACAATTTCACCTCAGGAATGTTCTTAAGGTCCTCCCGATCTGTGCAAGCCTAACCTTGACCTTGTGGCATTAACCCTTAACAGTTAAAAGCTGGTGTTTACATCAAACAATTTACAATGACATGTCGCCCCATAGGAATACATTGACTGCACCTCTCAATTCAACCTGAAGCCTATGTGGGTTATGAATGTCTTATGAACCTGTCTTTGATGTCAGTCCATCAGGCCACCATGAGGTCTACCTGTGTCGATTCTAAGCTTCCTGGAGCAACCGGAAGTGGTTAAATCACCCTAAAAGTGTTTGCCATAGCCAACCTGCAGTTTGAGAGAAATAGTGCATTCAGCCCTATGTAAATCAGTCAATTTTTAACATACAGACTTAAAACTCAGGATTCTGTAACAGCCTACTCCAGTGATGATATGTGTTTATTTATAGCTTCCTGTGACAACCGGAAGTGCCATAACTGGTGTCAAATGGGCTGTTTCGAAGTGTTAAAAATGTCAAATCTTTCCAAAACTTCATATATGTGAATAGACAACCCTCATGAACTGTAAATCAGTCCTTCATCCCATCAGATTAAAAAAAAAAAAAATACACACCGACACAGAAATGATGGAGGGACACACTGAGGGGCTAAGAGGCAGACAGTGCCTGCAGTAGTTACTTTTGTTCCAACTTTTAAAGAACCGTCAGACCTAGAGTTCTGAAAATTTACAAACCTGTTCTAGACCTCAGGTCGATTGTGCACGGTGAATTATATGGCTCTAGAAGGTTCTCGGATCGATAAAAAGCATCGTGTATTTGCCATGTTTTCAATTCATTTTGACCTCAACGAAACGGACGACATTTAGAAAAGTCCCAGAGTCTCAAGACTAGGTGCGTTGAAACCGGCTCGGCCCATAGAGACAGACCCCAACGAGCCTGTTTGATTGCTCATTCAAGGACCCCGTAGCAAGGCAATGAAAAAAGTGGCATTTCAGCACCAATTAGGGTTTTGCTCGGGCACCGAATGACCTATCGAGCCGAAACTTGGGATTCGAGGTCGCTTCACATAGGGCTAAACATAATGTGTGAACTGGACCCGCAGCTAGAACATAACTACGTATTATTTGTTTTATTATGGTTTAAATAGAAGGCGCTGTGAATTTTGGGCCTGCTCTGAAATATGTTATAGTTGGCTTCTAAAGGAGTTGGAAAAAGTGAGTTTGGAGTCAGATGGTATCAGTTTGGTGTCTGAAAATATCTATTTGACTGATGGACACTGACTTGCTCGTTGACTTTTGTACATTTGCAATATGTTTCAACGGGGAGGTACCATGAGGAAAAAGCGACATGATGAAATTTCACGAAACGAGCGATGGAGAGGAACCACTATCACTGCCCGGCCATCCTGAGGTCATCAGACCGTTGACTTTTGCATTTCTAAAGTATTTAAGAGAATGTACGTTACATTTGCAATATGATTCAACATCACATCATATTGCAAATGCACGTTAGATTTGCAATATGATGTGATGTTGAATCATATTGCAAATGTAACGTGCATTCTTTAAATACTTTAGAAATACAAAAGTCAACGTCCTGATGACCTCAGGATGGCCGGGCAGTGATAGTGGTTCCTCTCCAACGCTCGTTGCGTGAAATTTCATCATGTCGCTTTTTCCTCATGGTACCTCCCCGTTGAAACATATTGCAAATGTACAAAAGTCGACTAGCAAGTCAACTAGCAAGTGTCAACAAAAGTCAACTAGCAAGTGTCCATCAGTCAATTGGATATTTTCAGACACCAAACTGATACCATCTGACTCCAAACTCACTTTTTACAACTCCTTTAGAAGCCAACTATCACATATTTCAGAGCAGGCCCAAAATTCACAGCGCCTTCCATGAATGCACCAAAATAGCATTCTGAAATCACCACTAAAATGACATCGCCATATTCTCCAGGCCGTGCCGAGTTCAACGGGATGCCCCGCTTGACCGTAGCTCGCTCGGTCTGAGCGCAGCGACCGTTACAAGAGAACGGACACAAATGACCTTTTGACCTCAATGTCAATTTCATTTGCTTTTGGGACACAGAGAGAGAACCGTTAAGGTTAGAAGCACAATTTCACCTCAGGAACAATCCTAAGGTCCTCCCGATCTGTGCAAGCCTAACCTTGACCTTGTGGCATTAACCCTTCACAGTTAAAAGAAGGCGTTTACATCAAACAGTTTACAATGACATTTCGCCCCATAGGAATACATTGACTGCTCCTCTAAATTCAACCTGAAGCCTATGTGGGTTATGAATGTCTTATGAACCTGTCTTTGATAACAATCCATCAGGCCACTATGAGGTCTACCTGTGTTGATTTTAAGCTACCTGGACCAACCGGAAGTGGTTAAAATGACCCTAAGAAGTGTCCAGATATACATGACTTGCAATTTTGAAAAACACTGCATTCAACCCTATGTAGATGAGTCAAATCTTAACGTATAGACTTAAAACTCAGGATTCTGTAACAGCATAACCCAATCAAGATATGTGTTTACCTATAGCTTCCTGTGCCAACCGGAAGTGCCTTAAAATGGTGTCATGGGTGCTGTTTCGAAGGGTTAAAAAGGTCAGAACTTTTCAAAACTTCATTTGTGTGATTAGACAACCCTCATGAACTGTAAATCAGTCATTTCTCTAAGCAGATGTCAAAGGAAAGCTCTCTCACACAAAAACACACACACAAAGCAATGATGGAGTGAAAAAGTACGGTGCTTAAAGACACACAAAGCCGGCAATGGCATTCCCATTATCCCTAGGCCGTGCCGAGTTCAACGAGATGCCCCGCTTGACCGTAGCTCACTCGGTCTGAGAGCAGCGACCGTTACAAGAGAACGGACACGAATGACCTTTTGACCTCAATGTCAATTTTATTTGCTTTTGGGAGACAGAGAGAGAACCGTTAAGGTTAGAAGCACAATTTCACCTCAGGAACAATCCTAAGGTCCTCCCGATCTGTGCAAGCCTAACCTTGACCTTGTGGCATTAACCCTTCACAGTTAAAAGAAGGCGTTTACATCAAACAGTTTACAATGACATTTCGCCCCATAGGAATACATTGACTGCTCCCCTAAATTCAACCTGAAGCCTATGTGGGTTATGAATGTCTTATGAACCTGTCTTTGATGACAGTCCATTAGGCCACCATGAGGTCTACCTGTGTCGATTCTAAGCTTCCTGGAGCAACCGGAAGTGGTTAAAATCACCCTAAAAGTGTTTGCAATAAGCACCCTGCAATTTGAGAGAAATAGTGCATTCAGCCCTATGTAAATCAGTCAATTTTTAACATATAGACTTAAAACTCAGGATTCTGTAACAGCATACTCCAGTGAGTATATGTCTTTACTTTCAGCTTCCTGTGCCAACCGGAAGTGCCATAATTGGTGTCAAATGGGCTGTTTTGAAGGGTTAAAAATGTCAAATCTTTCCAAAACTTCATAATTGTGATTAGGCTACCCTCCTGAACTGTAAATCAGTCATTAGTCCCATCAGATTTCAAAGAAAAATTTACACACCCAAACAGAAATGATGGAGGGACACACTGAGGGGCTAAGAGGCAGACAGTGCCTGTGGTAGTTACTTTTGTTCCAACTTTTAAAGAACCGTCAGACCTAGAGTTCTGAAAATTTACAAACCTGTTCTAGACCTCAGGTTGATTGTGCACGGTGAGTTATGTGGCTCTAGAAGGTTCTCAGACCGATAAACAGCCTCGTGTATTTGCTATGTTTTCAATTCATTTTCAGCTCAACGAAACGGACGACATTTAGAAAAGTCCCAGAGTCTCAAGACTAGGTGCATTGAAACCGGCTCGGTCCATAGAGACAGACCCCAACGAGCCTGTTTGATTGCTCATTCAAGCACCCCGTAGCAAGGCATGGAAAAAAGTGGATTTTCATTACCAATTAGGGTTTTGCTCGGGCACCGAATGACCTATCGAGCCGAAACTTGGGATTCCAGGTCGCCTCACATAGGGCTAAACATAATGTGAATATTGGACCCGCAGCTAGAACATAACTACGTATTATTTGTTTTATTATGGTTTAAATGGAAGGCGCTGTGAATTTTGGGCCTGCTCTGAAATATGTGATAGTTGGCTTCTAAAGGAGTTGGTAAAAGTGAGTTTGGTGTCAGATGGTATCAGTTTGGTGTCTGAATATATCTAATTGACTGATGGACACCGACTTGCTACTTGACTTTTGTACATTTGCAATATGTTTCAACGGGGGGGTACCATCACAAAAAGCGACATGATGAAATTTAACACAACGAGCGATGGAGAGGAACCACTATCACTGCCCGGCCATCCTGAGGTCATCAGACCGTTGACTTTTGCATTTCTAAAGTATTTAAGAGAATGTACGTTACATTTGCAATATGATTCAACATCACATCATATTGCAAATGCACGTTAGATTTGCAATATGATTCAACACATCATATTGCAAATGTAACAGTGTGTGTTATGTTTGCAATATGATTCAACACATCATATTGCAAACGTAACAGTGTGTGTTATGTTTGCAATATGATTCAACACATCATATTGCAAATGTAACAGTGTGTGTTATGTTTGCAATATGATCCAACACATCATATTGCAAACGTAACAGTGTGTGTTATGTTTGCAATATGATTCAACACATCATATTGCAAATATAACAGTGTGTGTTTGCAATATGATTCAACAGTGTGTTATGTTTGCAATATGATGTGGTGTTTTTCACTGTTGAATCATATGCAAATGTAACGTGCATTCTTTAAATAAACCCTATGTGGGTTATGAATGTCTTATGAACCTGTCTTCAATGACAATCCATCAAGCCACTATGAGGTCTACCTGTGTTGATTCTAAGCTTCCTGGAGCAACCGGAAGTGATAAAATCACCCTAAAAGTGTTTTACCCAACCAGCAGTTTGTGATATATAGTGCATTCAACCCTGTGTAAATCAGTCAGTTCTTAACGTATAGACTTAAAACTCAGGATTCTGTAAAAGCATACCCCGATCAGGATAGGTGTTTACTTATAGCTTCCTGTGCCAACCGGAAGTGCCTTAAAATGGGGTCATAGGTGCTGTTTCAAAGGGTTAAAAAAGTCAGATCTTTCCAAAACTTTAAGTGTGTGATTAGGCAACCCTCATGAAGTGTAAATCAGTCATTTCTCTAATCAGATGTCAAAGAAAAGCTCACACACACACACACAGACACACACAGCAAGGATGGAATGAAAAAGTATGGTGCTTAAAGACACACAGAGCCTTAAATGCTTTTAGGGGGGATCCAGACTTCCATACCCGCTCTGGGAGCACTATACTACGGGCAAAAATCAATGGGTGCTGGCCTGAGTGATTTATGGAGGTTTTCAAAAAAAGTCAAAAAATATTCTGTTTCATGTTTTGGGTTACCACACACGATTTTCAATACAGTTTTAAATGCTTCATTTTGGCCTTTAAAAAAAAAAAGTTATTTTCGACTATGAAGGGGGTGATACGTTTTTTCCAAATTTTTGACATTTTTTACTTCCTATGAAATCACATTCCAAATGCACAAAACATATTCCTTAAGTACAAGTAAACATTTATAAAAAATTATGATAATAAAATGTGACTAAAGTACTTTCATACAGTTCTTACACATGTGTAATTGACATAAAACTCAAAAGAATTTCAAAAAACGGTCCAGAAAGCACTTTTTTAAAGGGGGTGATATGTTTTTTCCAAATTTTTGACATTTTTGACTTATGACTTTTGACTTCCTATGAAATCACATTCCAAATGCACAAAACAAATTCCTTAAGTCCAAATAAAAATGTCCTAAAAATTATGTTAATAAAATTTGACAAAAGTATTTTCATACAGTTCTTACACATGTGTAATTGACATAAAAATTGAAAGAATTTCGAAAAACGGTCCAGAAAGCACTTTTTTAAAGGGGGTGATACGTTTTTTCCAAAATTTTGACATTTTTGACTTTTGACTTTTGACTTCCTATGAAATCACATTCCAAATGCACAAAACAAATTCCTTAAGTCCAAATAAAAATGTCCAAAAATTATGTTAATAAAATTTGACAAAAGTATTTTCATACAGTTCTTACACATGTGTAATTGACATAAAACTCGAAAGAATTTCGAAAAAAGGTCCAGAAAGCACTTTTTTAAGGGGGTTATAAATTTTTGCCAAAACTTTCAAAATCTCAAAATTTTACTCTTGGGTCTTGACTTGCGTTACAAAAGGCCTATGAAAAATTTAGATAGAAAACACTCGCCCACTATAGGATTTTTGGGGTGTTACACAGCTCATTTACAATATGGCATTTGCCATCAACTTTGGACGAAACAGCGCCGGATGTAATATGAAATCCCACACAATCCCATTGTGTATATGGTCCGCTCGGTGCCAATAAGTTTCCATGTTATTTTGTACAATTGAGGGGGGAGTTCCCTTACCTACTGTAGACCAGGGCCCTATTCCCTATATAATACTCTACTTTGGACCAGGGCCCTATTCCCTATATAATACTCTACTGTAGACCACGGCCATATTCCCTATATAATACTCTACTTTAGGACCAGGGTCCTATTCCCCTATATAATACTCTACTGTAGACCAGGGCCCTATTCCCTATATAATACTCTACTGTAGACCAGGGCCCTATTCCCTATATAATCCTCTGCTTTAGACCAGGGCCCTATTCCTTATATAATACTCTACTTTAGACCAGGGCCCTATTCCCAATATAAAACTTCTACTTTAGACCAGGGCCCTATTCCCTATATAATACTCTACTGTAGACCAGGGCCCTATTCCCTATATAATACTCTACTTTAGACCAGGGCCATATTCCCTATATAATACT